>NW_028120712.1:0-274000 GCF_965178545.1 Coloeus monedula | reverse complement strand
AGCTGATGCAGCCTTGGCTGCAGGGAGCACCCCAGAAGGGGGAAAAGATGAATGGCCACCAGAACAAGTTACGCAACACAATGGACCAGCCACTTGGAAACCTAAGGAACTAATCCCAGATGCATGGAAACCCATTTATCATTTGAATGAGATAATTAGGTTACAAGCTGTCTCTGAAATAATTACCAATCAGCCAGCCACAGCTCTTGACCGTCTTGCTGAGCAACCCACTTCAATGAGGAAAGTGGTATTTTCAACATTGGATGGTATTAGATTATCTGTTAGCAGAAGAAGGAGGAGTTTGTGGGAAATTAAATGACTCGAGCTGCTGTTTGCAAACAGATGACAGGGACTGTTGATTAATCAAGGCCGTGTTAAATTCCTGAACCTAGAGCAAGGCAACAAAGACTTAATAGAATTAGGAATGGTTTCTTTTTCTTTCTTTTTGATGCCAAATGGGGGGTGCATATTAGAGGAGGGCATAGAGTAGGCAGTTCTGGAAGTCTGTATCTCCCGAATACCTCAGCCAGTGGGGAAAAGGAAGAGGGTGCTGTGGCCAGGAACTTAGCATTAAAAAGGGGCTGCATCCCGCAACCGTTTGACAGACCCCATGGGAAAAGCCCCATGGACTCTCCCTGTAGTTGTTGCAGGACTCCTCTGTCTCCTTTTCGGACATCAACCTCAGGCATGGTGGATTAATTTTCCCCAACGGCAGCGACCTGCTGCGTGGTCTCCGTGCTCCTCCCCAGCCCCCCGGGAGGTGTCAAATAGTTGCCGGCGGCTCCCACCGCGCGTTACAGACGGCTGCGCGGCGCCGGGGCTGCTCGCAGTGCTCCCCTGCTCCGCCAGGGCTGGCCGCGGGCTGCGGAGCCACCTCGCCACCGGCGCGGCCAGGGCCGGGGCCCTTCTCGACAGCAGCCGAGGGGCTGTGGAGCGGGCGGCTGCGGGACAATCAGCTATTTTATGCCGCGCGGTGCTGCCACCTCCATCTAGCTCCCCATCGCGCCGCCGGCCGACCCCGCCTGGCGCGTTCACGCTCGGCCGCGCTCGCCGCCCGCCCAGCCTCGCCGGAAGCTCTCCCGCGCGGGCCGTGCCCCGGCTCCGCCTGCGGCTCGGCAGGGCCCGGCCGCACGCGTGCTGCGTGGCTCGGAGCACCCGCGTTGCGCCGCAGGCGGCGGGGAAGGCGGGGCGGGCCGGCGCCATGGTGGTAGCGCGAGGAGAGGAGCGCCCGGGCGGGGCGGCGAGTGGCGCGGCGGTGAGCGCTTCTGCTTGCTGTCGCTCGGCTGCCGCCCACGGCAGGTGCCGTGTGACCCCGCGGAGCGGCGGGGCCGGCCGGGCGGTGCGCGGCGAGGCTTTCGGCCAGCGGCGGCCGCAGCGACAGTCTGCTGGCACTGCCCGTGCCGGTGGAGAGAGCGGGGATCCGAGGCCGGCCTTCCTAGGGTAACGAGGGGCGACCGCCTTTGCCGCGCTGCCCTCCGTGCAGCACGTGGCCGATTCCGGCGAAGCCGGGGTCTCCGCAGCGGCGCGGGCGGGAGGGAGTGGGGAGCGCGCTCGGTGCTCTGCCGGCCGCTCCCGCCCAGCGCTGCGCTCCGCCGAGGCGTTTTCCCGCCCGTCCTGGGAAGGACATAAGGGACCCCGGAGTCGGAGCTTAGCTGTCAGGGGGAACAACTTCCCTCCATTGGCGACCTCCTTTTCCCTCTGATTCAGCTACCTTGTGGTAGGTGCGATGGTGCTGAAGAAGGGTGGCGGCTGGGCACAGTTGCTGGCATAGGTGGTGCGAGAGCTCCACGCAAGCAGCTTTGAGTGGCATGTGCGAGGGTAGGAAGGTACGGCACCCACAGCTGAAGGTAAAAATGGTCAGGGCATGTCATCAGCCGCAGTCGTGCTAAGTTGTTCATCTTTGCAAACTGCTTGCCGAGTTCTTCCTTTTCTTAGGTGAGGGGGTTTGTATCAACCAGAACTGCATATGGTCAGTATTTGCAGAGAAGGTTATTTGGACTGTTGTTGAAGTGAGTGTAGCAGTTTCTATGGCATTCTGCAAAAAAAGTGACAGGTCTCTCTGTGTTCCCCGATGTTGGGGAAGATGAAACAGGAAAGCCTTATAAATATGATTGCCTGACAAAAGATTTTGGGAATATGAAAACTATAAGCGACATCGAAATGAAAGCCACCTTTGAGATACCAAGTCTTAGTTACTGAACAACTGGAAAACAATGGTATGGCCGACTGAAGGTAATCCCCTTTGATTGAACAATACCCTCTGCTTGCAGGCAGGTCCAAGGGTCAGAGCAGACCCTACTAGCTCAGCAGAAGGGGTCCAAAGAGTAGTTTTTAGAAGTTAATGTAGGTACAAAAATGCTGTTAGTGAGGATCTTCTTGTTATTTTTCTAAGTCCGTGAGAGACTTTTCTCTCTCACAGAGGAGGTAGCAGGGAATGTAAACAACCAAGCCACCTGCAACCTTGGAAAGTCTTGTTTATGGTATAGTAGAAAATATTTTGATAATGGATGTTTTAGGATTTTGGCCAATCACCCCCAAGGGGTGGCTGGTCCTTTGTCCAATTAGACTATGAAGAAAAAAGTCTATAAAAGAGTTTGTAAAATAATTAAATAAATCAATCTTGCTGCACAATTCCTGCCTACTGGATCTTCTCCTCCTCCTCCTCCCTATGGCTGCGGGACACGGTGATATACCGTAGGAACCAGGCCTGCGGTAATATTTGGTGCTGCCCGACGTGATTTGCACTCTCTGACGTGTCCTGCTGCTGCGAGCCAAGCCGAATTCCTGTAGAGGTACGCTGTTCCCCTTCCCCCCGGGACCGGGAGGTCCGACAGGACTGAGAAATGGCGAACAGCGGCTCACAGAACGACGCTGTCGTACTGGTCTGGAAAGGTGTGTTTAGCATATTGCGCACCTCCATTCCTGAAAACTCAGTTCGGGAATTATTAGACTGGGCTGCTTTAAAAGGGATTTCCATGGACAGAGATACTGCCCTGGACTTTTCCTTATGGCAAGAGCTCGGATGCACTGTCCGACACGAGCTCCCGACAGGGGAGCCGGCAGCGTTAGAATTATACAAAACCTGGCGTTCGTTATTTATTCTGCTGACAGCCCTTGACTGTGATAGCAGGGCTGGCTCGCCTGTCTCGGTGATGAGTGACGGAGGAATGTCCGAGGGGGGTCCCGCTGACTGGGCTTCCGGGGCAAGTGATGGTGGATTTGGAATAACCCCCCCGGCTCCACAGGCAGAGCCTGCGCCGGCTCACCCTGCACAGTCGCAGGACTCCGCAGCCCCCAGGGACCCCGCGCCGCCAGAGGCGGGGGGGTCAGGGCAGAGGCAGGGCGCACAGCCTGCCTTGCCGTTCGGCTGGATGGCAGCCACGGCTTATCCAGGGCCGCAGATCAGCGGCTTAGCCAACTGGACCCCCAGAGCGGCTCCTAGTTCGGTTCCGTATGCACCTGGATCTAACTTAGCGGGCGTAGCGCCGGGCGTGCCCCTCCCGGGACTGCCTGGCTATGGCCCGCTGCCCTCCCTGGCGCTGGACTGTTCTGCGCAGTCGCAGAACCGAACCATGGACCTTTTTATGCAGCATTTGCCCTTTCTGGCAGAGCTACGAAACCTATCCCGTAGGATGGAGGACTTGCTCAGCCTGTTAGAGCGGCGAATGCCTGAGCCCGCGCCGCAAGCGGTGCCAGCGCCGGCCGTGCCGTCCGCGCCGCCCGCGCCCCCCCCACCAGAAGCGGGAGCCGCGGCTCCGAGCCGAGAAACGGCGCGGCCAGCGGTGAAACCAGAAACAGCGCTGCCACGGGAAAACCCAGAAGCGGCGGCGGCTGCTGAGCGGCGGGCAGAGACGGCGGCGCCGGGAGCGTCCGCAGAGAACGGACCAGCAGCGGCGCCGGGCGCGTCCGCAGAGAACGGACCGGCAGCGGCGCCGGGAACGGCCGCAGAGAACGGACCGGCAGCGGCGCCGGGAACGGCCGCAGAGCGCCGGCCAGAGACGGCGGCGCCGAGCGTGCCCGGGGAGCGCGAAACAGCAGCGGAAGCAGCGACTGCGCCGAACGCGGCTGCTGTGCGGGAGACGGCCGCGGCGCCGGGCGCAGCCGTAGCCCCAGAGTCGGCTGCAGCTTCAGTACCGGCTCGGTCGGATCTGGCCGAGACGGCCTCCCGTAAAGAGACTGCTGTAAAAACTGCCGCGCAGCCAGCTGCAGTCTGTCCTGTCTGTTCTGGCTCTGGCGAACTTAGCCAAGGTGCCCCCCCTCCCCGTACGTTCCTGTTCTCTCCCAGCACCCCAAAGTTGCCTTTGCCTGATGACTCCTCGTCAGGCAGTGAGGCAGATGAGGTTCTGGGCCCAGGTCGTCAGGCTGCTGTAGCCGCGCGGCGAAGAAAAAGGCTGCGCCGGTCTCGCCCCTGGACCTTTCCGGACTGCACGGTAACAGTGCGTCCGACGCATTATAATCGCTTCCTAGAGTCTATTAAGATGCAAGCATTGGGGGAGGGTGACTGGAGGTTATTAGAAATCCTTGGAATGCCAAATAGATCTGAGGATTCTGGGGGTAACCGGGGAGCTGTTACACTCCATCCGCAGGCTGTGCCCGAAGTTCAGGATGGTACTGGTTCCCCAAAAGAGATCCATGCTTTCCCAGTGTATAAGGCTCTCCCAGATTCAGGAGAGCATGACAAGCATGAGGTAATTGCTTGGAAAGTTGCCCAGGACCTCCAATCCAAGGTGGCAAAATATGGGCTAGGTTCTGCTGAGGTTATGCAGATAATAAGGGTGATAAATACAGATTTGCTTTCTCCATTTGATATCAGGCACTTAGGTCAAATTCTATTTCAACCTGTACAATTTACAGTTTTTGAAACAACCTGGAGAAAGCTGGCCAACAAGACTGCATTGGCAAATTTGCAGCTCCCTGCTGCTGATCCTAGACAGACAGCAGGAGTGGATGCTTTGATGGGGCTGGTCCCTTCTCTGATCCCAGTCTACAGGGTAACTTGCCCTCTAGCATCCTGCAGCAAGCTCAACAGGTCGGCATGGCTGCCCTGTTGAAAACTATAGAGTTGTCAGCACCCAGAAAGCGATATACTGAAATAGTTCAAGGCAAATCAGAGTCATTCCTTTCTTTTGTAGAGAAAGTTGCTGCTTCTCTCGAGAAGCAGGTTGAAGATGACGGGTTAAGGCAGTTGTTGTTGAGGCAGTTAGTGAGAGATAACGCAAACGAGGAATGCAGAAAAATCATAGATGCCTTACCAGGGGATCCTGAGGTAACAGACATGGTCGAAGCCTGCGCTAAAGTGGGATCTGGGAACCAGAGAAGGTCTGCTTTGGCTGCGTTCCTGCAGCCTGTTCACGCATCTTCCGGTCGTGAACCAAAGCAACCAAAACAGGTGAAAAAACGGAAGCGGCCTAAGCCGAGCCAAAAAGAAAACACACCGATCCCCCAGTGCAAGAGGTGTGGCAGGCCAGGGCATTGCACGGGCTACTGTAGATCCCGGACTCATGCCAATGGTCAGCCTTTGTCGGGAAACTTCCGCCGGGGTGCAAGGAGGGGGAATTGCTCTCCGATGCAGTCGCTCCCCCAGAGAGTGGCACAGGCACAGGCACAGGCACAGGCCTACTCAGCCACCCTAGAGACAGCACCCACGGATCAGACGGGTTTGATGTCCACACCGCAGCCGCAGTCGTCTTAGACTCTAGCGGTATTTATAAGGTTCCCTTGGACGCATATGGACCCTTAGGCCAGGGATCCAGTGCAATGCTGGTGGGAAAACCTGACATTGCCCATCAAGGAATCTTAGTGCACTCAGGAGTTATTGATGCTGACTTTAAAGGTCAGATTTGCGCTACGGTCTCCACGCAAAAACCCCCTGTCACTATTCCTGAAAAGACCTGCCTTGCTAAATTAGTGCCTTTTAAGTCTTGTGTCCCCAGGATAGAACAAACTCACGAAGATAACGGCAGTGGATCTACGGGACTTCCACAGGCCTTCTGGACTGCAGACATCTCTGACCAAAGGCCACAGATGACATGTACCCTGATCCTGCCGAACGCCCGGCCACCCCAAACTCAGTTCGAGGTTTGATTGATACGGGTGCTGATGTAACTATCATCTCCTTCTCTGCATGGCCTCCCTCATGGCCTTTAGCCCCGGTGGGATCGGCCATCGCAGGATTAGGAGGAACCACACAGAGCTATTTAAGCGAACGGCCTGTGGTGGTGAAGGATTCAGAGGGGCACACAGCTACAATTAAGCCTTATGTTGCTACCACTTCCCTTAACCTTTGGGGACGGGACGTGTTGGCAGCTTGGGGCGTACGGATTGGGACAAATTTTTAGCAGGGGTCACTGTGTGTAAGGGCGCACAGTATCCTACACTGCCTTTGCGGTGGTTGACTAACACACCAGTCTTTGAGCCGCAGTGGCCCCTACCAAAAGAGAAGTTAGACGCCCTTCATCAGCTGGTTCAGGAACAGTTACAACAGGGGCACCTTGAACCTTCTACTAGCCCCTGGAACACTCCTGTTTTCGTAATTAAGAAGAAATCAGGGAAATGGAGGTTATTGCAGGACCTCTGGAAAGTTAATGCAGTAATGGAAGGTATGGGGGCATTGCAGCCTGGCATGCCCTCTCCCACCATGATTCCTACGGGGTGGGACATCCTGATCATTGATTTAAAGGATTGTTTTTTCACAATTCCTTTGCATCCTGATGACAAACCAAAATTTGCCTTTAATGTGCCTGCCATTAACAATGCTGAACCTGCTAAGACATACCAATGGAAGGTCCTCCCTCAAGGGATGAGGAACAGCCCAATGATCTGTCAGTGGTATGTCTCCCAAGCTTTAGCCGGAGTTCGCAAGCAGTTTCCTGATGCATGCTGCTACCATTACATGGATGATATCCTGGTGGCAGCGTCCACACAGGACGAGCTGCTGAGAATACAGCCTCAGCTGCTCACTGCTCTGCATGCCTATGTATTAGAGGTAGCTCCGGAGAAAGTTCAACAGCATCCTCCTTGGAAATATTTAGGAGTGAAAATTTTGGACCAAACTATTCAATGCCAAGAGGTGCAATTCCCGGACTCAATTAAAACCTTGAATGATGCTCAAAAGCTGTTGGGTGTCATCAATTGGTTACGACCTTATTTAGGTCTAACTGCAAAGCAGCTTTCCCCTCTTTTTAATATATTAAAAGGGGACCCTGGTCTGAATTCACCTCGGGAGTTGACTCCGGAAGCGCGACAAGCGCTGCAGGAGGTTCAACGGGCTGTTTCCGCTTGTCAGGTTTATCGAGTGGATCCCTCCATTGCTATCACTGTTTTCATTACTATTCCAGATCTCCATCCTACAGGTATCATTGGCCAGTGGAATACACAATGGCCTGATCCTTTGCATATCCTAGAATGGGTCTTTTTGCCTCACCAGCCAAAAAGGACGGTGACCACAGTGTTTGAATTGGTCGCTTCTCTGATAATCAAATGCCGTCAACGGTGTTTGCAACTGATGGCTGCGGATCCTGCAGTAATTGTCATTCCGATCTCAAAGGAATACTTTGAGTGGAGCCTCATCCATAGTGCTCCTTTGCAAAGCGCGCTGCAAAACTTTTCAGGGCAGATCACTTACCATCTGCCCAGCCATAAATTACTGCAATTGGCAAAATCGACCATACTTTCCTTGCGGCCGAGAAATAGCCGAGTGCCGGTGCAAGGACCCACCGTCTTTACAGATGGTTCAGGGAAAACTGGGAAAGCCATTGTTACCTGGAAGGAGGGATCGGAATGGCAGGTGCTGAAGGAACACGAGTCAGGCTCTGCTCAGTTAGTTGAATTAAGGGCTGTTACCATGGCTTTTCAGCGATTCTCACAGGAACCTTTGAATTTGGTTACTGACTCTGCTTATGTAGCAGATATCACCCAACGCTTAGATTGTTCACTTCTGAAGGAGGTGAACAATGCGGCTCTGTTTTCACTGTTGCAAACCTTGTGGTCTGCAATTCAGGCTCGAGTGCATCCGTATTACATTCTGCACACTCGAAGCCACACCAATTTACCAGGGTTTCTAACAGAAGGCAATGCCAGGGCTGACATGCTGGCCAACCCTGCGTGGGTAGGGCCTCAGCCTGACAAAACTGCACAAGCCAAGGCATCGCACGGTTTCTTCCATCAAAGTGCACATACCCTGCAGAAGCAGTTCCATTTAACGCCAACCGAGGCGCGCGACATTGTCAGCGCTTGCGCTGACTGTCACGGACTCGCTTCACCTTTGCCAGCGGGGGTAAACCCCAGAGGGCTAAAAGCCTTGCAGATTTGGCAAACGGATGTAACTCACATCCCAGAATTTGGTCGGCTGAAATATGTGCACGTGTCTATTGACACTTTCTCCTCGGCTATATGGGCTACTGCTCACACTGGAGAGAAGGGCCGTGATGTCATTGCCCATTGGAAATTGGCTTTCTCAGTCCTGGGCGTGCCAGCTTCTGTGAAAACCGATAATGGTCCTGCCTACGCCTCGGAGAAGACGCGGCAGTTCTTACACCTATGGGGTGTAGACCATACCTTTGGTATCCCACATTCTCCTACTGGCCAAGCCATTGTCGAACGCGCTCATGGTACCTTGAAGCGTGTTTTGGACAAACAGAAAAGGGGGATGCATGGAGAAACTCCACAGAGCCGACTAGCAAAAGCTTTGTATACAATTAATCACCTTACAGTACCACAAAATTCAAATAATCCTGTTATTCTGAATCATTTTCTCTCATTGCAGTCTGCAGGCGACAGACAGCTGCCCCGGGCAAAAGTCTGGGTGCGGAATTTACTCACTAACCAGTGGGAAGGCCCACATGAGCTTATCGTTTCAGGTCGTGGGTATGCTTGCGTTTCCACAGATACTGGGGTACGGTGGCTACCTTCAAAATGCGTTCGCCCTGACCTACGGCAGCAGAGGCAGAACAGGCAACCTCCAAATGATGGCCAGAGCGCCAACCACCCGAATGGCGACCAGAATGTAGATCATCAGCCTAATGACTCTTCTGACGATGACCAGGATGTCGACCATCAGGCAGATGGTCCTTCCACAAGCAGAGACTGAACTTTAAATTTCTTGTTATGGAGTCAGATAGTTAAAGCCTTAAGGACATTTTTAGAATTAATAACTGATGTAGATTTCTATTTAGGATTAATAGTAGGGTTGTTATCTTATAAAACAAAAAGGGGGAATTGTAGGTACAAAAATGCTGTTAGTGAGGATCTTCTTGTTATTTTTCTAAGTCCGTGAGAGACTTTTCTCTCTCACAGAGGAGGTAGCAGGGAATGTAAACAACCAAGCCACCTGCAACCTTGGAAAGTCTTGTTTATGGTATAGTAGAAAATATTTTGATAATGGATGTTTTAGGATTTTGGCCAATCACCCCCAAGGGGTGGCTGGTCCTTTGTCCAATTAGACTATGAAGAAAAAAGTCTATAAAAGAGTTTGTAAAATAATTAAATAAATCAATCTTGCTGCACAATTCCTGCCTACTGGATCTTCTCCTCCTCCTCCTCCCTATGGCTGCGGGACACGGTGATATACCGTAGGAACCAGGCCTGCGGTAATAAGTTAAGATGTAACACTCTATGGTAATATAAGAACTCTTATAGGCTGTATGTAAATGCTATAGGATTTGTATCTTTTATTAGATTGGTTAGTGACAATTAGAATATTCAGTACAGAAGATGATTTATTGTATTGTAACCAGGACTTCAGACACTCTTACTATACACTCTCTTAATACACACTCTTACTATACACTCTCTTAATACACTCTCTTACTATACACTCTCTTACTATAGACTCTTACTATTCTCTCTTACTATTCTCTCTCTTTACTTACCCACTTACTCTCTTGCTCTCTTGGGCCTGCTCAGAGCTGCCAGCTGCAGCTCTAAGCAGTGCCCCTGTACCCACGCCCTTTGCAATAAACCGCATGTTCTAAGATCTGACTACAGAGATCTCTCGTCTCCATCCGTCACCGTCCCAACCGTCCGAACCCGCACCGAGCACCTCCCAGATAGAGTTCCTACACCCCAATTCTTAACAAAAATGAAGTTAACAAAGCCCTGAAAAGAGGTTTTACAAAACTTCAGGGATTTTTTCCTACGAGTACTGTGGAGACAACCATAGTCACCTTGTCTTTCCAAAAGTGAAGGTTACATCTTTTTGTCCAAGAGCATCAAGTGCTTTTGATCAGCGTTTGTGTGCATGCATTAGCCTTGTTCTTGTTCTTCCTTGGAGAACTTTTACAATACTCAGATGATCTGTGTAGGCTGCAGACTGCAGTGGTGAACTTCAAGGCTTCCAGCAGAAGGGAGATGCTGTCCACGTTTTGGATTTTCTTTAGTCTGAACTGATGATCTGTCATTTGCATGTTTGTTTAGCTGTGCTTAGAATAATGAGCAGAAACATTGATAAGTTGGTGTATAGAATAAAGACAATTACCAATTTCCTCCCTTTGTGGGAGCCCATCCAAAAGTCACGCAAGAAGAAACTTAGAGGTCACTAAAGTAATTAGAATTGTTAAAACTCAGAAAGGCATAAAGGTCAGAGTGAGGAAGATGAGTTACTTCATCTTCCTTAGGACCACTGACCCAATTCAAGACCACCGACTCCATTCAGATCACACGCTACGCATGCTTAATGACATGTAAGCTCATTTCCATACAAAGCGGAGAATGGGAGGTGTCAACACCATGAATATGCATTTTGTATTTTGGATATCCATAATACGTGGAAATAAAAGGTATCATGTTTGCTTGTATCAGGGCCTGCGACTTAGGGAGCTATCCCACGCAAAAATAAAACATACACTTTCTAACTCTAAACTGTTAAGAGTTTTTGTCCATCTCAGTTGGATATCGATATTAGATCGATATTCATATTTTGGTAAATCATAGTTAGCATAGGAGAAAGGCATGCTTGGTATGTACCTGTGATAGTTAGGGCTAGCTTTTAGTTTTGCAATGTTATTACGAAACATAGATACGGTCTTGGCCAGTTGCCCCTCGTTTCGAAAAAGGGCTATAAAGGGACTTTCTGAAATAACTGAGATGAGATCTCCCCACGGAAAGAAGACAAATCTATTGGCAGCAGAGCACGAGGACTTCGTCTCATCTGTTGGTAGCCATTGCCCCCCCTTTCTTCCTCTCTACTCTTTTACTTTGTTTTTCTTTCTCTCTCTCTCTCTTTCTCTCCTCTATCACATTACCATGTTGTGGGTACTTAACAAAGGTGAAAAGGTGATTAAAACTGAAATCCCTTGTGTCCTTTTGCACTCGGAGATCTGTAAACAAACCATCACGACCCTCACTTCTATTAGCAGATCGTGACATTAAACTGGCATCACGGACAGGATTTCTGACAGACAGAAGGGGTTGCAAGGTTGTGTGTAGTCTGTAATAGGGGAAGGACGTTTCACTGCAGCCGCACCTAGCCCGACACCCCGCAAAGGGTGAGCGGTGTCTAGAAAGCAAGGGGGACGACTCGAATTTCCCACAAACTGCACACGCCTAGGTGAAAAGCACCCCATACTCAACTGAGGGCTCTGTCTTCAGATTTTTCACCAAAAGATCTCTTAGTGTAAAAGGGGGAACTGTTTTGGTGGGCGTGTGTGAATTTGGACTGCTTGGTGTAGCGAAGAGACAACCGTAAGTAACTTAAGGAGTACCTCCCAGGCAGATTTTGGTCTCTTCACCCACCCAGGGAAGCGAAGGGCGACACGGCGAAGCTGTTTGTGTGGCAATGTGTAATTAGGTTTTACCTCCCTGTAGTGGTTTTGATCCCTTTATAAAATGACTGAAAACCCTAGTGCAAATAATAAAGCTGCATTTTATGCTCTGCTAGCAAAACATAATGCCCGGCCCTCTCCAGCAGGGGAAGAATGGGCTCAAAATAACTGGTTTAATTTGGAGAGTGTGACTGATAGAATATGTTCATTCCAACATGAGACAAAGTTTAAATTTGGCCAAAATAAAACCATAATCTGCTCCTAAATCTGTTTCAGGAGCATGCCTTACAGCAGCTACAGATCACTGCTTTAAGCGATGTAGTGAAGAGAAAGCAATCACAGATTCCCATCAAAACCTAGTGGAAATTTTACAGGAACAATCAGATGAAGAAAGGAATGAAAATCATTTGCTGCGGGCTGCTTTGAGGGAGGAATATTTTAAGAATTCAAAGAATGCTGACTCACCAAAAGAGAAAGAGGAAAAGAAAACTCCTCACATTAACCAAATATACCCCCAGGAAGAACTAGTGCTAGTGAAAAATTGCGGGGAAAACTGCTGCCCTCCTATGGGACCTCTAATTAAAACAGAATATAATTATATCAATGATGAAGATTTTGAACCGCATATCACCACTAAACAAATACCATACACTGCTCCTGAGTTGGCGAAGTTAAAAAAGGAGTACGGGCGGCTTCCCCACAAAGCTGAGACGGAATATGTCTTCCAAGTGTCTCTCACCGGAGGAGACCAAATTCAATTCACTGAACAGGAGGCCAGTGGATACTGGGGACATGGAGTTCTCTTAACAACAGGAGACAAACGTAACACATGGTCGCTGACTCAGCGCACAGCTTTCTGGGCCGGGGGACTCAATCCTTTAGAAAGGGGAGACCCTTTCGCTACAGCTGGTACCCCTGATCAACTTCTAGAAAGCGTCCACAAAGCCGCCTGTCTGCAAATGATCCATGAAAGGAAATTAACTCCTGGATATGAATCCCCCACGCAATTACCTGTGAAACCTGAACTGATGACCCCTTTAATTCGAGGCCTTCCAGAATCACTCCAATCTACAGCAGCTGTCCTTCAAAAAACCATAGCTGCTGCAGGTCCTGTAGAGAGGTTGGACAGATTCCTTGGAAACCCGAGCGACCAAACTGCATCTACCGATCCTGGGTTTACTCCATATTCAACACCCTCTCAGCCGCCAGGTTCACAATCAAATTCACCTGCCGGTGATTGCAAAGCTTGGACATGGAGTGAGGTTGAAGAAGATCTGATTAATTACAGTAGGAAATATGGACCGATAAAAATCCCAGAGGAAAAATCAGAAAAAACAAAAGGTGTCAGGTACATTAGGGCTCCTCATAGTGAAAAACCAAAGAATGTAACCAGAGATCCCTAACCGTCAGCATTGGTGCTTATTAGGTATCAAAAAGGGGGTCCCCAGAAATGCGATGGATGGCTTAGCCCTTGATCAGTTGAGTAAGGTAGTGTCTAACTGGCACTGCCAAAAGCCCCTTCTACCCAATCCGTCACTTCAATCCAGTGCACCCCTCCTCCCTCAGAATCTGGGCAGTGAGTCAAAGCCACTTCTCCCTCAAAGTCCGGCCAATGAGCCAGAACAGATTCTTCCTCAAAACCAGGGAAACTAGACCCTCTGTTTCTTGTCAGTGGGCAAAGAAACGGAGCATAGGTATACCTGAGAATGCTCACTAAAAATAAAACGGGAGATATAACGATCACAGCTATTACAAGTCCTAAACGGGCACCTGTAACTTTTCTGATTGACACTGGGGCACAAATTTCTGCGCTGACAAAGAAAGATGCCCAGAGGTGTGGAATTGTTCCAACAAAGAACCGATATTGTGTTTTAAGTGCCTTGGGCACTTAAACAGAATCTATGAAGGGGGCCTTAGTCAAGCTCCCTTTGCCTGGAGTGGAAAACCAACTCTCCATCCATGGGGTGATTGGAGATATTCCAACCAATGTATTAGGGCTGAATGCCCTTGCTAGGAGGCAGTGGGAGGACTCAGAGGGTCTTCTGTGGTCTTTTGGCACACCACATTTTAACATCAGACTGCTCCAAGCTGCAGCCTCCCTACCATTCAGCAAAGTAACTAATGTGAAACAATACCTCCTTCCCCTGGGTGCCAAAGAGGGTATCAAGCCAGTGATACAGGAGCTACGACAACAAGGAGTAATACTTCATACCCATTCTTCTTTCAATTCTCCGGTGTGGCCAGTGCAAAATCCTAATGGGAAGTGGAGGCTGACAATAGATTTTCGTAGGCTAAATGCTAACACAGACCCTCTTACAGCAGCAGTCCCAAATCTAGCAGAATTCATAACATTGATTCAAGAAAAGGCTCATTCAATCATGCCACCTGTAGATGTCAAAGACATGTTTTTTACGACACCTTTACAGCCAGAAGATATGGACCGTTTTGCTTTCGCATGGCAAGGACAGCAACACACTTTCACTAGGCTTCGCCAAGGGTACAAACATTCTCCTACCCTGGCTCATCACGCTTTAGCCCAAGAGTTCGAAAAAGTACCCAAAGCGGACAATCTAGCTGTTCATCAACACACTGATGAGACCCTTGTGGGAGGAGATGAAATAGAAGAAGTGAGAGATACCCAACAGAAAATAACCTCCCACTTAGAAAGCCTTGATTTGCAAATTCCCTCAGAAAAAACCCAAACCCCTTCACATGAAGTGAAATTGTTGGGAATTTGGTGGAAAGGAGGTATGACACATATCCCACCTGATACCCTAACCTCTTCAGATCAGATTAAAATGCCTGAATCCAAAAAAGATCTCCAACATGCTTTAGGATGTGTATTAGTGCTCCGGAGAAAACACATCCCAGATTTTCCATAATTGCCAGACCTCTTTACAACTTGTTAAGAAAAGGGACAAAATGGGAATGGAGTGCTTCCCAAGAAGAAGCACGGCAATTGTTGGTTTTTGAAGCAACAGCCTCACCAAGCCCTGGGCCCTATTCATCCCACAGATGCTCTTCAGGTCTCCTCAGGGTTGTCAGTACACATATGGCAGCGGGGTCCTGAGGGTCCGACGAAGCCTCTTGGTTTTTACTCCCGTGGCTTTAAAGATGCTGAAAAAAGGTACACTACCTGGGAGAAAGGATTGTTTGTGGTTAGCTTAGCTCTCCTAGAAGCGGAGAAGATTGCACAACAACAACCAATTGTTTTGAGAGGCCCTTTCAAAGTTATTAAGGCTGTCTCTACTGGCACCACCCCCACCTGACGGGGTGGCCCAGAGGACCTCAGTAAGGAAGTGGTATGCTCAGATTGAACATGATTGTAGCGTCTTCTCAAGAACTGAAGGAGCTGTAAAAAATCTGGCAATCCAAGAAACTGAAAACTTGGGTAGCAGCCAGGACAAACCTGCCTCAGTCATTAGAGTAGCCCCTCCTTTTTCCCCCAAACGGTCAGCAAATTCTTGGCTTACGGATGCTTCTGCCAAGCGAGAAGGAAAGGTGTGGAAACATAAGGCTGTAGCCCTCCACACTTCCTCAGGTGAAGGAATTATCACAGAGGGGGAAGGCAGTGCCCAAGTTGGCAAGCTGATAGCTGTTTGGAGTGTTTTCCAACGTGAGGCACAGAATACTTCTCCTGTCTGTATCTACACCGATTATTCCTATGCTGTGTTTAAGGGATGGACTGAGTGGCTTCCTTTTTGGCAGCAAAAGGATTGTGAAGTTAACAGAATCCCAGTATGGCAAAAGGAGAAGTAGCAAGAAATTCTAAGTATTGCAAGTCCAGGGAATTTTGCCGTGGAGTGGGTAGCCTCTCACCAGACAGATGGAAATCCAGCAGGAGAGTGGAACACGAGAGCTGATGAATTAGCAAGACTAAGTCTTGTGAAAAAAGATCGAATTACAGAGGACTGGGAGCACTTCTTAGAATGGTTGCATGTAAAAAGACAACGCACAGGTGCAAAAGATTTGTACAAAGAAGCCCTTGCTCGCAGTTGGTCTGTTACCAGAGAAATGTGTAAAACATGCATGTCAGCCTGTGAACAACGTCGCAGACGGCTAGAAAGACACCCTTTGGAAGATGACCCTCTGCATTTAAGAAAGGGTAAAGGCTTACGGGAAGCATGGCCTTTTAAAAAGTCAGGAGGTAAACACTTTGGGCTGGTAGGAGTAGAGATGATATCTGGGTTAGTCCAGGCCAATGCTTTTAAAAGAGCTACAGGAGATCATACTGTTCAAGCATTGCAGGCATGGTTTGGAACTTTCCCAAAACCACAAGAAATTCAATCTGATCACGGGTCTCACTTTACTGCCAAAGTTGTACAGGACTGGGCAAAAGGTGAAGGGATTAAACGGACTTTTCACACTCCTTACTACCCTGAAGCTAACGGCATTGTAGAAAGGACCAATGGTCTCTTGAAAGGACTTTTGAAACCACAGGAGGGAAATTGGGATGTTCGGCTATGGGAAGCTGTGAAAGGTGTGAATGATAGATGGGGGGTAAACGGGTGTCCCAAAATCACTGTCTTTTTCCCAACAGCTCCAAGCATAATTCTCTCACTGCAGGGACCAAATGATCCTAAGAATCCTGCACACTACCCTGGACAACCTGTTTCGGTAGATCTCCCTACCGTAGGAGAAGTACCACTAGTGCTAAAACGCCCTCTGAATAAATATGCATGGCTAGCCTCTGATGCCCTAGGGAGAGAGCATCGGATACATACACGCTGCATAATTCCATCATTCTAATTTTCTGCCTTTCGGTGGCAGACTCTGTTGTGTTTACTTTTCACAGAAGAACTCCGAGGGACATGAAGAAGAGCACATAAACCATGATAAGACTAGTGATACTTTTCTGCATCCTACCACAACACCAGGGCCAAAAACCAGCTGAGTGGCCATGGTCTGAAGCTACCATTAGGTACACTAGTGCTCTAGGATCCTATCCCAGAGATCGTTGCCCGAACCTAGCCACTGTAGCACTGCACGACTCTGAGGTATACCGTCCAAGTGAATGGGGATGGGACTTGAAGGATTGGACTAGAATCCTAAAAGGAACAGGAGGTGAAAAAATTAAGGTAGGATGCAGAAAAGTAGAAGGATCTCTTTACCAGAAAGCTTCCACCATTGCAATCGCTGGAAATTTTCTAAAACCAGATGGGAAAAGTGATTTGCACCCCAACATTACGGCCAAACTCTGCCCTACAACGGAGTGGGTGTGTGACAAACAAACCCCCTTCATCCTGTGTGGTTGTCAGAAGAATGTCGGTAACTACACCTTAGGCCCCAGTACCAACAATGTGGAAATCACAAAGCTTCGCAGAAACAAACTAACTGACTGCTGGTATAACTTTCCTCTAACCAAACCAACCTATGCAACATGCAATTGGCAAAATAACCCGGCAGATCAGCCAAGTCTGACAGGTTTAACTTATAAATTCAAAATAAACGCCGCAGCAAAGCCCATACTGAGTGCAGTAATCACATACCACGGTATAAGTACCCCCCTTGTGTTAGATGACAAGAATAAAGTTTTTCCACCCTTTATGGTAACTCGAGGTGACGATGTTACAATACGATGTGGATTAATTGCTGAATTTTTTACCGAACCTGTACACAGTTATAGCATTGGACCTCATGGCCGTGTTTTGTTTGGTGAAATTCAAAATCAAGATTGTTGGCTAAACCTTAATTGCTGTACAATTTCCCCATAAAGTCACGTGTGGTAAAAACAATACAAAATACTGGGGGGAACTCAAAGTCGATGTTGCAATACCTACCACCCAACCACCGGTCATGCTAAGCCCGAGAATTTTTGAAATTGGACCACGTATAATCACAGAAACAGGCCAACAACAACTATTGCTCAATCCGGCATGGTCCCTTAAACAAGTCAAGTTGCTGATGCAAAACAATGCCTCAGAAATTCAGCCAGCTTGTTCACCTTTTCTGCAAACTTCCTTCAAGGGGCAGACAACCGGGTTGCAAAAGCGGAACCCTTCTAAGAAACGGACGCAAAGAGACATAACCGGCGTTGTGGGAACAGGATTGGGAATCTTAAATAGTATTGATTCAGAAGTGCTAATGAATAAATTGGCTGCCACAACTACAGATTTGACTAAAATACAACAACCCATCAGCGCTTGTTATCAAACATATTACCAAATTGAGAAAAGGTAAATGTGAATGACCACAAATTGATAATTGGCATGCTCCGTGCTACACAAAACAACATCTCTTTGGCTCTCAGCTGCGTCCAGGCTCAATTGTGGATGCAGTCCGTTGCTGCCTCAATTGCAAGAGAAGGCAAAGAAGGCACTTTTCCTACTGAAATTCGGAAAATAATCTGGGACGGTGCCACTGATTTTGAAAGAGAATTCCAATCCTGGTGGAATTTAGTGAATTTTACCTACAATCCCATCACAAACACAGCCACAGCCTTTGTACTAACCATACGTAATGCTTCAGTGCATTGGATAGTCCCTATCATTGCATTAGGGCTGAACCATGATGCAGCTATTCTCTACCCTTTCCAGCACAGAGAATGGGCCCGTCAAACTGGGAAGAAGTGGCAAACTGTTAATTTGGAAACTTGTATTGTCCGAGAACAACAAGGGTTTATCTGTGAAAGCAGTGCAATTAGACCTCAAGACATTTGTTTGGACACAGAACAAAGTGTCTGTCCTTTTGAAATTCATCCCAACAAGATTCCTGAAACAGTGCTTGTGTATATAGGCAATGGATGTGCATGCTTAAGAACTGCATGTGATAAGGTATTTCTAGAAAATTTAGTTGTAGATACTAAAACTCATTCAAATTCTTGTGTTTGTAACTTGACTAAAAGCACAGGATGTGATTTCTCTTATTTAGCCCCACTTACTTCTTATTGTATTTTACAGTCCAATTACACAGTGATCCACCAATTATTGCCTACCCCCACTGGGATGAACCTTACTTAGGTAAAGCACTTGTTGCTTCACCAGGATTTCATTGGAATTTTGGAAAAGATCAAGAAAAACAGACAGAAAACCTTGGTAACTGTTGATCACAATGGGAAAGAAACACATTGTTTTCTAGACAGAGGAAAGAAAGATGCTGGACACAGCTGGTGGGATACTCCTTTTGGGTGCTCACCTACTGCTACAGGTGTCCTGAACAAATTGTGTCATCCCATTCCTTGTTCTCTTGATTTTAGTTTTGATTGGGTTTGTTTTATCAGCAATCTTACACATCATGAATTGCAGAATGATGAAACGGTTGACATCTGTAATAGATGTGCACAATTTGGACACTATCCCATCCACTGTGGACACCCCTAAGGTTATTGACACAAGATGAACTACATGAGTATTAAAATAAGATAAGACATGATTAAAAATTACAGGTGTATTTTGATTAAAAATTACTTATTCCTTCTTTTTCCTTTTCTTTCTCTTTTCTTATTTTCTCTACCCTTTTCTGGGATATGCTACCAACATTAACGAGTCCTGAAGACTTCGCAACAACACTACGAAATCGTGCTGATGGAGCTCTCCTGATGACAATCGTGAGTCATGGGGTGGTGTAAGAGACGGTCTGAAGATCCCTCATCTGCCTCACGATCATCGCCGAGAACAGAGGCTAAACACAGGAGTTCCGACCTGCCTAAGGTGGGATGTCTGCCAACTGTTGCCTGCAGGTGTGCCCGCTGGGAACTGGTACGCATTCCTGAGGAAATTTGTGCAGGTCACAGTGGACTGCGCCGTTCTTGCTGCCCAGGCGGGAAGGACTGCGCTGAAGCGGAAAGGAATGACCTGTCCTCTACACCTGTCCTGTACCTGTTTCCCAAAGCAACGGGCCTCATAACAACGGCTGTAGATTTGCCCCACCTCTTGGGGAAAAGGGCGAGATGTGGGGATACAGCTAGAAAGCAGAAGCGAGAGCACTGCTAAACTCATGCCAGAAGTAGACGCGCTAACGCTGCTAGGCCGCAAACCATAGCAGGCAGTATAGTTAGCATAGGAGAAAGGCATGCTTGCTATGTACCTGGGATAGTTAGGGCTAGCTTTTAGTTTTGCAATGTTATTACAAAACACAGATATGGTCTTGGCCAGTTGGCCCTCGTTTCAAAAAAGGCCTATAAAGGGACTTTCTGAAATAACTGAGATGAGATCTCCCCACGGAAAGAAGACAAATCTATTGGCAGCAGAGCATGAGGACTTCATCTCATCCGTTGGTAGCCATTACCCCCCCTTTCTTCCTCTCTACTCTTTTACTTTGTTTTTCTTTCTCTCTCTCTCTCTTTCTCTCCTCTATCGCATTACCGTGTTGTGGGTACTTAACAAAGGTGAAAAGGTGATTAAAACTGAAATCCCTTGTGTCCTTTTGCACTCGGAGATCTGTAAACAAACCATCACGACCCTTACTTGTATTAACGGATCGTGACAAATGTCCAAAAGAAAAATCACTGGAACAAAAAGAGCAAACTGATCCAAGGTGAACTGATCCACGGTGAAAAACAGAAGCCTACAAAAATCTGGGGGGAAAAAAAAAAGGCAACTCACTTGCCCGATTCACAGATGCAACTCCTGCAAAACTTTTGAAGGCAGTCTCACTCCCTCTGCTGAACAATCAACTGGAGGAAATCCCACTCCAAATCTGTGGGAAACAACAAAAGTGGTGCAACAAGCACTTCATAGAATAAAAACTAAAACTCCACCTGAATAAATTAATGCAATTAACATTGCATTAATTTCACCTGGTGTTGTTTTTTTGGTTTTTTTTTTGTTTTTTTTTTTTGTTGTTGTTGTTTGTTTGTTGTTGTTTTTTTTGAGGAAATCTGTTTCTTTTCTCTTTTCTAAGAATGTCAAACATCCCTGCATTGACGATAAAGAAAGCAGTTTGAGGGCAGAGAAAGTGCAAGCAGCAGAATCACATCTAAATGTGATAACCATTTACTCACGTGGACGCTGTCCCTTTGTGTTAGCCCCAAGGAGTTGTACTTCTTTTTAATAATCGGTCTAGTGGGCCAAATTTTCACTTTTTAAGAACCTACCAACACATGGGATGGAGCTGCATGAAAACCAATGAAATGTAAAGTGTCACCATAATTGCTTGCATTGTCAGTTTGTTAACGTTTGTCATTTAAGAATTTATACATATTTGAAATCATACAAATATGTTCTAACCTTCCCAGTTCTGCCTCAGAAGACTTCAAAATTATTATCATTCAGCTAATTTTTTAAATTTACTATTTAGTGAATTAAAGAATCTTGACAAAACACAAGCAAATGCTAGAGAAGAAATGATTAAATCCCCCTTCCAGGGGACCCCAGGCGCTGACGGCTGCCACCGGCGTGCGCCAGGTCGGGACCGGCAGGCAGGGCTGCACCCTGCGTCTGCCACAACACCTGCAGCTTCTGCAGCCTGAAACACAGCTGGCTCAGGGGTTTCAATCAAGAGCCAAAAGATCTTGCTGGTCAATTTGGGGCAGAGAAAGGTCATCACTTCTAGCATGGCATAAGCCTGCCACTACATTTCTGTCAAGGACAATCACCTTGTTGCAGTGAAACTCCTGGGTAAAATACTGAAGCGCTTTCAGATTCATATTATCCGACATTTCGGTGACCTTCTTTTATACCTGCATTGCTTCATACTGCTGGTTGTGGGCACAAGTTCTTTGTACACTATCCTGGAAATTAAAAAGATCAGAAACAACACCCACCCCTCCCCCACCACCACCCCTTCCCCAGCCACAACCCTAACAAAACCAACCTCCAGAATGTTCAGGAGTTCAAATGAGAACAAGCATAGATGGGGCATAAAAAGATGGATCCTCCTTAGACATTTGTGCATGCAGTGCCCTGCAATCCACTAAGTTCTACTTCTCGTACACCAAATACCTGTCTTCGGAACTCCTTGTTCTTCATTCAAACCCTTCTGGGAGGGTAATCGAGGAGATACTCTTACATATTTTAGCACATCTTGCACTAGGCAATTAAATCCAGTGCGCAGCATTACCTGACGAACTGAGGCGGTGACAAGGTCAATTAAGACCTGTTCATATCTTCATTTGGAGCTCTTCCAACTGCTTGAAAAGTGAAGCCTTGGACATTGAAGGTTCAGACTAAGGAAAATCCAAAACGTGGACAGCATCTCCCTTCTGCTGGAAGCCTTCAAGTTCACCACTGCAGTCGGCAGCCTACACAGATCATCTGAGGATTGTAAAAGTTCTCCAAGGAAGAACAAGAACAAGGCTAATGCATGCACACAAATGCTGATCAAAAGCACTTGATGCTCTTGGACAAAAAGATGTAACCTTCACTTTTGGAAAGACAAGGTGACTATGGTTGTCTCCACAGTACTCGTAGGAAAAAATCCCTGAAGTTTTGTAAAACCTCTTTTCAGGGCTTTGTTAACTTCATTTTTGTTAAGAATTGGGGAACACAGAGAGACCTGTCACTTTTTTGCAAAATGCCATAGAAACTGCTACACTCACTTCAACAACAGTCCAAATAACCTTCTCTGCAAATACTGACCATATGCAGTTCTGGTTGATACAAACCCCCATTACCGAAGAAAAGGAACAACTCGGCAAGCAGTTTGCAAAGATGAACAACTTAGCACGACTGCGGCTGATGACATGCCCTGACTTTTTTTACCTTCAGCTGTGGGTGCCGTACCTTCCTACCCTCGCACATGCCACTCCAAGCTGCTTGCGTGGAGCTCTCGCACCACCTATGCCAGCAACGGTGCCAAGCCGCCTCCCTTCTTCAGCACCATCGCACCTACCACAAGGTAGCTGAATCAGAGGGAAAAGGAGGTCGCCAGTGGAGGGAAGTTGTTTCCCCTGACAGCTAAGCTCCAACTTTGGTGTCCCTTGTGTCCTCCCCAGGACTTGCGGGAAAACGCCTCGGCGGAGCGCAGCGCTGGGCGGGAGCGGCCGGCAGAGCACCGAGCGCGCTCCCCACTCCCTCCCGCCCGCGCCGCTGCGGAGACCCCGGCTTCGCCGGAATCGGCCACGTGCTGCACGGAGGGCAGCGCGGCAAAGGCGGTCGCCCCTCGTTACCCTAGGAAGGCCGGCCTCGGATCCCCGCTCTCTCCACCGGCACGGGCAGTGCCAGCAGACTGTCGCTGCGGCCGCCGCTGGCCGAAAGCCTCGCCGCGCACCGCCCGGCCGGCCCCGCCGCTCCGCGGGGTCACACGGCACCTGCCGTGGGCGGCAGCCGAGCGACAGCAAGCAGAAGCGCTCACCGCCGCGCCACTCGCCGCCCCGCCCGGGCGCTCCTCTCCTCGCGCTACCACCATGGCGCCGGCCCGCCCCGCCTTCCCCGTCGCCTGCGGCGCAACGCGGGTGCTCCGAGCCACGCAACACGCGTGCGGCCGGGCCCTGCCGAGCCGCAGGCGGAGCCGGGGCACGGCCCGGGCGGGAGAGCTTCCGGCGAGGCTGGGCGGGCGGCGAGCACGGCCGAGCGTGAACGCGCCAGGCGGGGTCGGCCGGCGGCGCGATGGGGAGCTAGATGGAGGCGGCAGCACGGCGCGGCATAAAAGAGCTGATCGTCCCGCAGCCGCCCGCTCCGCAGCCCCTCGGCTGCTGTCGAGAAGGGCCCCGGCCCTGGCCGCGCCGGTGGCGAGGTGGCTCCGCAGCCCGCGGCCAGCCCTGGCGGGGCAGGGGAGCACTGCGAGCAGCCCCGGCGCCGCGCAGCCGTCTGTAACGCGCGGTGGGAGCCGCCGGCAACTATTTGACACCTCCCGGGGGGCTGGGGAGGAGCACGGAGACCACGCAGCAGGTCGCTGCCGTTAGGGAAAATTAATCCACCATGCCTGAGGTTGATGTCCGAAAAGGAGGCAGAGGAGTCCTGCAACATTCTTCGACTACAGGGAGAGTCCATGGGGCTTTTCCCATGGGGTCTGTCAAACGGTTGCGGGATGCAGCTCCCTTTTGATGTCAAGTTCCCAGCCACAGCACCCTCTTCCTTTTCCCCACTGGCTGAGGTATTCGGGAGATACAGACTTCCAGAACTGCCTACTCTATGTCCCCCTCTAATATGCACCCCACCTTTTGGCATAGAAAAGGAAGAAAAAAAACCATTTCTAATGCTATTAAGTCTTTGTTGCCTTGCTCTAGGTTCAGGAATTTAACACGGCCTTGATTAATCAGCAGTCTCTGATGATTAGTAACAGTTCTAGAGAACTAATACTTTCTTCTGTTACTTCACTCCGCATAAGTTCCTAGCCTTGTCTACAGGCCAATTCACACGGTCTGTTTGTAAAGACTCATCCATCTCATTCCTTTTAATCCCTCCTTTCTTTATTTAATCTGTATTTGTCTTTACAAACCTTAATTACCATTGATTTAATTTTTTCTTCTTGAGTCTTCTGGGCTTTTGCTATTATTTGCAGTGACATCCTTTTCTGTCCTTTTGTAGTCATTTCTGGATCAGGTAGGCATGGCTGCTAGCAGCATCCCCTTGACCACCTGCTGAAAGAGCTGCACCCAGCATGGTGTCACGCATGGTCAAAAGATTAGAGTTGCTATAGCATAGAAGAGGAGAAATGGTATTCATTTAGCCCATAGCTGGCCAGTTAACCAGGAAAACATGTCCCATTACCATCTTTTCAACACTTGGACAGGTCCATGAGCTGAGGTTATTTCCTCTGTTATTTGACCACTTTTCCCCTGTCATCTGCTTGCAAACAGCAGCTCGAGTCATTTAATTTCCCACAAACTCCTCCTTCTTCTGCTAACAGATAATCTAATACCATCGAATGTTGAAAATACCACTTTCCTCATTGAAGTGGGTTGCTCAGCAAGACGGTCAAGAGCTGTGGCTGGCTGGTTGGTAATTATTTCTGAGACAGCTTGTAACCTAATTATCTCATTCAAATGATAAATGGGTTTCCAGGCATCTGGGATGAATTCCTTAGGTTTCCAAGTGGCTGGTCCATCATGTTGCGTAACTTGTTCTGGTGGCCATTCATCTTTTCCCCCTTCTGGGGTGCTCCCTGCAGCCAAGGCTGCATCAGCTGACTGCTTTTCTCTAATTAAATCATCACAGATTTGGATTCCTAAGCGATTTCCCTGAATTTGTAGTAGCAAAAAGAACAACGGTCTAATATACCCCAGGGATATACCATATCCCTGACCAGTTTGGAGGTAACCTGAGCTAAGCATGTTGGCCACAAATCCAATCATGTCCTTTCAAAGCCCGTGTTCCATTAGCAAAGGGGCCTTCCTACCCTTGGTCATCAATTGGTAGGTCAAAATACTGCGGGTTTCCCTGGCCTAACGGTCCTCCAACAATAGCTGCCCCACCATAAGGGTCACAGCATTTGCATTTCCAAGCTCCCACACAGGGTTCCCATCTACATTTACATCTGCAAGTTGCTTGCTTGGATTTGGAGCAGAACTCACCAAAAGGCTTTGTGTTCCAATCCGGTGTTGCCATTCCCAATTGATAATCACAAACAACATGTCTTCTACTTGTGGGATTTTTGTGGGGACAGCTTAAAAATAGGTGGTCAAAAAAACCCCTTGTCCCTCCGCATTGCTTTACAGGCTTCCAAATGTTTTTGGTAAGTGTGGTAAGAACACCTTACGCAGCTACCATTAGTGAGCTGAACAGGTATTTGATTGCAATTGTCTTGATATTTGGAACAATTGTAAGGAGGGCAATTGTGGGTCCAAACCCAATTGTTTAAAGCCAGAGGGAAAGTCAATTGACAAACGCCTTTTCCTACATAGACCCGCCCTGTCCTGTTTAGGCAATAAGTGCCTGTTGGAGAAGAATGAAGTGGCCATGTGTTGGGGAGGATGAAAGTTTGGTAAGAAAGTTTCACAGGTATGTAGGCTTGGCAGCAAGGTCTGAGAATGTAGAAGCTGGGGATGAGGTAGAAATGAAAACAAGTTTTGATATAGAAGAAAAGATGTTTTGCTGAAACAGTGATCACTGAGTAACTGAGAAGGCAAAGGTTGGAGATGAGTTGGAAGGAGATTTTTAGGAGCAGGACAAAGGTATGTGATTACAAACAAAGACATGTTTTTCACCAAGTAAGTAAGTCTCAAGAAGAGCATAAGTGAATAGAAAAGGTGTCTTTCCCAAAAAGAAAGATATGGCAGGCAAACAAGAAATGTTGATGTAGCAAGAAGAAGAAAGGTCTAAGAATTTTCCACTGGAAGCTTAAATTGTAACTTACTCTTGTGATTGGATAATAATGACTATAATATGGTGATGGTAGTAGCTATGATAGGCTATAGGCCAATGTCAAGGTATTGTGTATGGTGCTTATTGGTTGTTACGTGCTAAGATACTCTGCAAAGAAAAGTATAGAATGCTCTGTAACTTGAACAGCAAGCGGCTTCAGGTATGCCTACAGCTGGAGCTGGCAGCTCTAGGGCTGGCTCTGGATAGCCACTCCCTGAAATGCTGTAACTTCGCCTATGCAATAAACAGCTTTCAAGAGAGCCACCTGAAGTCCAGACATCCTTTGTGAAACCTTCTCCTATAGCCATGGACTTCCTTCTTTGGCCCCAAATCCCGTCCTAGTATGGACCTGATGTCAGGTGTTGAGCCACCACTTAGGTTCAGCTGGGCTAGCCAACCACAGGCACTCTTCAGATCCTCCGGGCCCTCCACAGAGCCAGCAATTGCTAAGGTGAAAAACTTTTGCTACTTTTTCTGCTAAGAAGGCTGCAAATTGATTCTCCCACTCCTGGCCTAAACTTAGCTGACCATATAAAAGTAGAACTAGTAAGGAAAATATTTTAATCATGTGATCTAATTAGCTAGTCTAATTTTCCCGTTGTCTTCTGCAGCACCTGTGGCAATTGAAGACACAGAAACGACTTAACATAAAAGAATCCAGCAAGTATTAGCGCCCCAGTGAGTGGACATTCTAGAGGAGGGATGCGCATAGAGACTATTTCAGCAGGTGGTCTGTGGGTAGGCACGCAGGGCTTCCTCTGATGTCGAAGCACTGGCTACTGCTCCGGCCCACTCCTGCAGTGTCAGTCACAGCCTCCCGGCCTTCTCCTCCAGCTGAGATGTGCAAATCTCTGAGGCTTCAGAGACCTTGACCCGAGAGTGACGGGTCCACCTGTGTCCAGCTGTCTTCACGGCTGTTTCTGTCGTCAGTGACACTTGGAATGGGCCACGCCATTTCAGAACCACTGGCGCTTCTTTCTACTCCTTAACTAGGACTCAATCTCCTGGTTGGATGTTACAAGCAGCAAAGTCCAAAGGTGGGGCTTGTGCCCGCTGAGCTTCCTGTTGAAGGGGTTTCACAAGAAGCAGTATCCTGGCCACAGATGGTTTTAAATATACATCACTTACCTCTACTCCCCCACTAGGTTGAGACTTAGCCGGGTAATTCATAACAACGACGGAAAGGGGGAGAACGGAATCTCTCTTCTGGCTCGGGCTCTCATTCTCGCCAAAGCCAATGTCCAAAGCCCTAGCCATGGCATCTTGGTTTCTATTACCAGCTTCAAAAGGTGTTTATTTCTCTAGTCATTGTTTTCTACCCGAGCTGAGCTCTGGGGGTGCCAGGGCCTATGGAGGTTCCATTGTGTTCCTAAAGAAGCCAAAACCCCTTGAAGGATCTTTCCTGTCAAATGAGTTCCCCTATCTGAGTCTATTGCTTCTACAATGCTGTATCTTGGAATGATTTGTTCCAAAAATGCCTTAATACCTGATCCTGTTGTTGCTGAAGCAGTTGGAAATGCTTCTGGCCACCTTGCTAGCTGACAATACCATTACCAGAAGACATGAAGCCTTCCCACTTGGGGCATCTCAGGAAAATCCACCTGGCATCTTTGGAAGGGACCTGCAGCCCAAGGCCTCCCTCCCCTGGCAAGTTCCTTTGTAACTTGGCTGTTTGCTTTAGCACAGATCAAGCAACCTTCAACAGCTCGTTTTGCCAGTCTAAAAAGACCCCCAGCACCATCCAGCATGAGGAAGGCTTCTGCCAATCCTCAGGAGGTGCAAGGACTCTCTTCACGGAGTTCTTTTACTATTGGTAGGGCCAAAGCTTCTGGTATCTCTTGTTTGCCATCCCTTGTAAACCAATTATTGCCTTTTTTCTCTGCCACACGGCTTTTAACTGTATCTCGAACTCCTCTGGCAGAAAAGACAGCTTCCCGGCCAGTGATGGAGTCACTGCCAGCAAAGGGGGCATCTTGGAGAGTTCTGGCAGAAGTGTTGCTTTCTGACTTTCTTCATCCACCAAAAAGGAGACAGAGCAGGCCTGTAACATTCTTCAACTACAGGGAGAGGCCATGGAGTCTCTCAACTGATTGCGGGACGCAGCCCCCTTTTGATGCGAAGTTCTTGGCAACAGCACCCTCGGAGGTACTCGGGAATTACAGACTTCCGGAACTGCCTACTCTATGCTCCCCTCTAATATGCACCCCCCTCTTGGTATGGAAAAGGAAGAAAACGAAACTATTCCTAATGCTATTAAGTCTTTGCTGCCTTGCTCTAGGTTCAGCAATTTAACACGGCCTTGGCTGAGCAACAGTCTCTGTCGATTAGTAACAGTTTCTAGAACTAAGACTTTCTTCTGTTACTCCCCTATCAGTAAATTCCTAGCCTTGTCTAAGGACGGATTCACACGGTCTCTTTGTAAAGACACATCTATGTTACTTCTTTCACTCCCACACCTTCTTGGCGATGGGATGGCTCCCCCCGGCACAGCACCTGGCACAAAACCCCCCTATGCACATACACACACACCTGCACTTACCCTGCACTCCGCTGCACACACACACACACACACCCACCTCCCGCACACTAACACCCCCCTCCACATCCCTGCCATGCTACTTGCAGTTGCCCCGCCCCTGCCATCCCGGCCGGCTGGCAGCACTCACTCCTCACATGCCTTGCGTTTCCTTGCTGCCCCCTCTGTAGCCTTCCCTCAACCTGCCTTTTCTTCCCTGCCTTGCATTGACTTGCTCACCCATCCCCCACCTGACTTCCTTTCACATTCGTCTAGCTCTGGCCTCACCTTTCCTTTTCCTTCTAGGACCCTCATTGCCTTGCCTCGCCTCGCCTCGCCAAGCCACCACTTGCCTTGCCCTGCCCTTGAACCCCTCCCTTGCCTTGCATGACCTTGCTCAGCCCTCCCCCACCTGGAATTCAAGACCCCTTTTCAATGCCATTTCATGGCCTTGCCCTGCCCTTTCTGCTCCTCCTAGGAATCTCAAAGCTCTCAAGCATCTCCCGTGTTTCAGGATCACAGGAGAGGAAGACCAGGGGAGGACGCGTGTTGCCACACTCATCTCTATGGGCAGCCTTGGTCTGGGAGCAATCCTTGCATGTCTTGAATCTTGCAAGGGCAATTCACATTTTGCCCTTGAGCTCGGGGACCAGAATGAGAGTTCTTTTGCCTACAAAGGAAAGCAGGTAGCTCAAGTCTTTGAGGTGCAGAGGAGACATGACCCACGCGGGATCAAGGCCACACAAAGCACTTGGTCCTGGCCACTTTTGTGTACCAGCAGTCCTTGAATGTACTTCTCACCTGCCTTGCCTGGCCTTGCCTTGGCTACACAACAGTTTCCTTGTCTTGCCCTGCTAGCTCTCTGGAGCCCTCTGGAACCTTGCATTCCTTTGCATGGCCATGCCCCGCCCTTGACCTGCCTACCGCTTTCCTCCAAGGCCTTGACTTGCCAAGCCCTTCTTGTTTCTGCCTGGCCTTCCCATCAGTGGACTTTCCTTCTTACGGCCAGCCTTGCTTCTAACGTCTGGGCCTTCTCTTGCCTTACCATTCCATTTGCTTTCCCCTCACTGCTCTGGCCTTTCTTACCTCTCCCTTGACTTGCCCACAATTGCCTGCACTTGCTTTGCAGCGCCTTGCCTGCATGGAAGGCGAGGGCAAGAGTGGTAGGCAGGGCAAAGCAAAGCCAGCAAGTTGTAGGTAGTGCAAGGCAAGGCAGCAGAGGCAAAGGAAGCAGAGCAAGGGTAGCTTAAGAAGAACTAGACAAGGTACTGAAGGCAAGGCAAGGCCAAGAGACTCGGAGTGCCTTTCCTTGCCAAGGCAAGGACATAGTGCCAGTGTTGCTGGAGCAGATGTTAAGGTAGCACGGGGAGGAATAGAAAGTGCTGAGAACAGCGTGTGTGCTGCTAGTTTGAGGGGTGCAGTTGAAGTTGCAGGCAGCAAGATCTTCCTCAGCCCGCACTGTTTTGAGCTCTGTTTTTGCCAGATGGTTTCAAGTTGGTGGGCAGAATCTGCGAGAGGGCAAAGATTGGTTTGGGCCAAAGAGGTTTGTCTGCCTCTTGGAGTGCGGTAGAAAGAAGAGTCCGCTCTTGGAAGGGGAAGATGAGGGAAATCTTTTTCTCCTGAGGTGCTGTTGATTTGAGTGCAGGGACGTTTGCAACTTGCCTCTGCCCTTGGGGTGGTTTCGAGCAGCGCCAGGCGCTTGGCCTTCTTTTGCAAGTCGTCAGCGCCATCGTGTGCTTGTTTCGAGGAGCGCTGACAGTGCCAGGGAAAAAGCCAAGCGCTTCGCCGTCGCGGCCCCAGTCGTGTGCGAGCAGTTGGTGGAAGAGCTCCGCTGTGCATCCTGCCTCTTGGAGACACAAAAGAATGTGATCCTGCGCGTAGCGGGGAAGCAAGAGGAATCTTTTCATTGTTGGCTGTGCAGTTTCTAAGCGGCAAAAGTCAAGGCAGCTCCAGCACGGCCTCTTTCTTTCAGAACCTTTTCTGTGCCATCATGAACATGCTCAACATGCAACTCGCACCCACTGAACTGCATCAAAGGTCCTGGAGAGACGCACTTTCCTTCAAGCTCTAGCTACCATCCTACCCTCCACCTCTCGCCGATCCCAAAGCCCTTCCGAACATGCAGCAGCTGCACGCAGAGAACAAGTGCTAGAAGAAGGCGTTGGCCTTCAGAGTCCCTCTAAAGTCTGTAAACTAGGCGAAACATTGCAGTGACCAGCACTTTCCTTCGCAACTATCTACAGAGCGTCATCACATTCTCTCAGAGTGGCTAAGTCCACCCTTGCAGCACAGCAGCGTTTCCGGCCACAGTTCGGACTGAGAGATGGGCCAGGTGAGAAAGCATTTGTTGACTATCCCTCGTCTCTGGAAGACTTGATACTCGCAGCGCAATCACGTCCACACACCTTCAGTGTGGCCAAGTTCAAGCCAGCTAGAGCTCACAGAGACGGGAGAGGCAGGAGAGAAGCCGTTCCAAAAGTACCGTGTACTTACAGCAGCATTCAAACCGTGCACAGCACTCTACAGCACTGTAGACCGTGGCTTCTCTGACAAGACGTGCCATCCCATTGTTGGCTCTCGCAGCTCGCTTGCTAGCTGCTCTCCTGAAGAAAAGAACTAGGAGGAAAAGCCAATGCTGGGCTGCACCTTCCCCTTGCCTCCCGTAAAGCCACTTCAACTCCCCGCTGCACTCTCTACTTCCCCTCTCCTTGCCATCGACCACTGGGTTTTCTGCATCTCGGAGCCCAAAGGTAAGCGCCAGTGTTCCCAGGGATGCTTGGAAGAGGGAGAAGTAGTAGCACAAGTAGCTGCCGTTGAACTTCCTCCTTCTCAATGCTAACGTGAAGTCGGCAGGCAGGCGAGCGCCAGCCACGCTCCTTTCTCAGTTTGGACGCTGCAGACACGAGCCCGGTGCTCGGCGCCTTCGTTCGGCCTCTTTAGTAGCCATTGTCGCGCTTTCATTCTGCCGGAGTCGAAGCGCCGTCTACTTGTGGCACAAAGAGCACGGTGCCGGCAGCCAAATGCTCCAGCCGACTGCTTCTGCCGACACACGCCTGGGCTATGCACTTTGCCTCTCAGCGCCATACAGCAGCACATTCGCTCTAAATGTAAAGGGAAAGATTCTCGGCTACGTCTGGCACAGAGAACAGCTTTAGTTCAACGGGCTTACCCAGAGCATGCCCCCGATGCGTGGGAACTTGTATTTGCACCACATTGCAGTCGCAGTCCTCTTTCCTTTACAGGCTACACAGCGCCGGCAGATCGCGGTGCTCTCTTCACCTGCCTTCTCACTTCCAAGTAGCACCGCGCACATTAGAGCCTTGCAGGGAGAGAAGACGCGGATAGGCGTCTCGCCCAGAAGAACGTGGCAGGGCGAAAAGGTGTTCTTCTTTTGTCTTCCTCGTCGCCCAGAGTGTGCTGCTGTGTTGAAAGTCTTGGCCAGCGAAAAGCTACACCAGCAAGTATTTCTCTCCTGATGCATTGCGCTGAGCGAGAGCTGAGGAAAATGCTTGCACAGCACACTGTGGATGCGTGCAGTACACACGCTGAAGAGCGGCACGGCCAAAAGTCATCGCTGGGCTTCAGTTCTGTCCAGAGCACAGAAGGCGAAGAACCAAGCAGCTGGGCACCGGCTGCATGTACATAGTGGAGCGAATTTCACATGTGCAGCCAAGAGCTGCTTCACAAGCAGATTCAGCTGAGAATGCTCTGGCTGCTTCACAAAGGAAGGTGCTGTGTTGCACTCCTGGACACTACCTGGTCAGAAGCAGTTTCTTACACCTTCAATGCTGCAGAGTCCATGCAGCTGGAGCATCCCCAGAAGGACGCGTCCAGCTGGAAGGCGTTCTTCAAGTACACCCCTCTTCCAAGTAGCCTTGAAACTGAGCACAATACACTGCGGCTCGGCAGCTTTCTTCTCAGATAGACGTGCCGTCTCACATTATGCACTCTCGCAGCTCAGTTGCCCACTTGCAGCAGCTGCTCCCAAAGAAAAAGGCTCCAGAAGGAAAAGCCACTGCTGGGCTGCACCTTCCCCTTGCCTCACGTCAAGCACCTGAAACTGTCCGCTGCACTCTCGATTTCCTTTCTCCGCCGTATGGCCAAACATTAACGTAATCGTAGTTCTTTCCAGGGAAAGCTGCGAGAGAAATAGGTATCAGCACAAGTAGCTGCAAGTTGGACATTAAGTTTCCGAGCTGCTAACGTGAATCCGAAAACAAGCGAGTGGCAGGCACGCTTCCTCTTGCAGCCTGTGCGATGCCCACAGCAGCTCCGTGCTCTGCCTTCGTTCTTACGCTCGTCGTAGCAGGTGGCGCTTTCGTTTTGCTGGAGACGAACCGTCGTCTACTTCTCGCGCAGAGAGCACGGTGCCGGCAGCCAAATGCTGCAGGCTGCTGCTTCTGCCGAAACACGCCTGGGCTATGCAATTTCTCTCTAGCGCTGAAGTAGTACCACATTCTCTTTGCTTTGTAGCCAGCATCTTTGCGGAAAGCTTCTCGGCTACGTCAGACACAGAGAACAGCTTTATTTTAACGGGCTTAACCGGAGCTTGCCCCCGACGCGTGGCAACTTGTATTTGCACCACATTTCTGTGGCAGTCCTCTTTCCTTTACAGGCTGCACAGCGCCGGCAGATGGCAGCGCTTCTCTGCACCTGCCTTCTCACTTCCAAGTAGCACGGCGCACATTAGAGCCTTGCAGCGAGAGAAGACGCGGATAGGCGTCTCGCCCAGAAGAACGTGGCAGGGCGAAAAGATCTTCTTCCTTTCTCCTTCTTCTTGCCCGAATTGTGCTGCTGTGTTGAAAGTCTTGGCCAGCGAAAAGCTACTCCAGCAAGTGTTTCTCTCCTGACGCATTTCGCTGAGCGAGAGCTACGCGGACAGTGTGGACCCTGTGAAACAGCAAGAAAATGATTGTACGTCGAGCTGAGGAAAATCCTTGCACAGCACACTGTGGATGTGTGCAGTACACACGCTGAAGAGCGGCACGGCTAAAAGGCATCGCTGGGCTTCAGTTCTGTCCAGAGCACAGAAGGCGAAGAACGAAGCAGCTGGGCACCGGCTGCATGTACATAGTGGAGCGAATTTCACATGTGCAGCCAAGAGCTGCTTCACAAGCAGATTCAGCTGAGAATGCTCTGGCTGCTTCACAAAGGAAGGTGCTGTGTTGCACTCCTGGACACTACCTGGCCAGTAGCAGTTTCTTACACCTTCAATGCTGCAGAGTCCATGCAGCTGAAGCACCCCCAGAAGGACGCGTCCAGCTAGAAGGCGTTCTTCAAGTACCCCCCTGCTCCAAGCTGCCTTGAAACTGAGCCCAACACACTGCGGCTTGGCAGCTTCCTTCTCAGAGAGACGTGCCGTCACATTATGCACTCTCGCAGCTCAGTTGCCCGCTTGCAGCAGCTGCTCCCAAAGAAAAAGGCTCCAGAAGTAAAAGCAACTGCTGGACTGCCCTTTCCCCTTGCCTCACGTGAAGCACCAGAAACTGTCCGCTGCACTCTCGATTTCCATTCTCCGTCGCATCTACCACTGAAATGTCTGCATCTCGAAGAATAAACCCCGGCACAATTCTTTCCAGGGAAAGCTGGAAGAGAAATAGGTAGCAGCACAGGTAGCTGCAAGTTTCCGACTGCTAACGTGAATCCGAAAACAAGCGAGTGGCAGGCACGCTTCCTCTTGCAGCCTGTGCGATGCCCACAGCAGCTCCGTGCTCTGCCTTCGTTCTTACGCTCGTCGTAGCAGGTGGCGCTTTCGTTTTGCTGGAGACGAACCGTCGTCTACTTCTCGCGCAGAGAGCGCGGTGCCGGCAGCCAAATGCTGCAGGCTGCTGCTTCTGCCGAAACACGCCTGGGCTATGCAATTTCTCTCTAGCGCTAGGTAGCACAACATTCTGTCTGCGTTGTGGTCTTTATCTTAAGGGAAAGATTCTCGGCTACGGCTCGCCCAGAGAACTGTTCCGGGACAATACATGTGTTTTATTACCCCTTCTCGCAAGGAGACTGTGGTGCTGCGTTGGAACTGTTGGCTAGTTCATCATGTGCTTCCCTCCTGATGCATTTTGCTGAGCGAGAGCTGAGGAAAATCCGTGCGCTGCGCACTGTGGATGCGTGCAGTATACACGCAGAAGAGCGGCAAAGCTCCTAGACATCGCACACACCAGCCCAGTGGCCTGGGGCTGCGTTCTTCTCCCTTACCGGCGCTGGACAGAACTGAAGCATTCAGCTTTGGCTCTCTTCAGTGTGTGTGTACTGCACGCATCCACAGTGCGCAGTGCGCGGATTTTCCTCAGCGCTACGTGCAAGTACAGCCTTTCTGCTTCGCAGAGCCCGACTGTCCGCACAAGCTCTCGCTCAGAGAAATGTCAGGAGAGAAGCACTTGCTGCATTAGCCTTCCGCTGGCCAACAGTTCCAACGCAGCACATAGTCTTACTGCGAGAAGGGGTAAGAAAACGCACGCAGCACAGCAGCACAATCTGGGCGACGAGGAGGACAAAAGAAGACCATCTTTTCGTCTTTGCACGATTTTCTCTGCCACACATCTATCCACGTCTTTGCTTCCTGCAAGGCTCGAATGTGCGCGGTGCTACTTGGAAGTGAGAAGGCAGGCGCAGAGAAGCACTGCCATCTGCCGGCGCTGTGCAGGCTGTAAAGGAAAGAAGACTACCCCTGGAATGCGGTGCAAATACAAGTTCCCACGCGTCGGGGTAAGCGCCGGGTAAGCCCGTTGAACTAAAGCTGTTCTCGGTGCCAGACGTAGCTGAGACTCTTTCCCTTTACATTCAGGCTACAAAGCAAAGAGAATGTGGTGCTACCAAGGGCAGCGAAGGAAAGTGCACAGCCCAGGTGTGTTTCGGAAGGGACAGCAACCTGGAGCGTTTCTCTGGAGGGTTTCTCTGCCGGCGTGCCCTCTGTGCGACAAGATGACGACGGTTCGACTCCGGCAGAATGAAAAGAACGAAATGGTACGAAGAGCATAAGAATGAAGGCAGAAGCACCTAGCTGGTGTGTGCATAGCACAGGCTGCAAGAGGAAGCGTGGCTGCCACTCGCTTGTTTTCAGATTCACATTAGCAGTTGAAAACAGAAAGTTCAACTTGCAGCTACTTGTGCTGCTACCTATTTCTCTTCCAGCTTTCCCTGGAAAGAATTGTGCCGGGGTTTATGCTTCGAGATGCAGACATTACAGTGGTAGATCCAACGGAGACTGGAAATAGAGAGTGCATCTGAGAAGAAAGCTGCCGAGCCGCAGTGTGTTGTGCTCAGTTTCAAGGCTACTTGGAAGAGGGGGGTACTTGAAGAACGCCTTCCAGCTGGACGCGTCCTTCTGGGGATGCTCCAGCTGCATGGACTCTGCAGCATTGAAGGTGTAAGAAACTGCTACTGACCACGTAGTGTCCAGGAGTGCAACACAGCACCTTCCTTTGTGAAGCAGCCAGAGCATTCTCAGCTGAATCTGCTTGTGAAGCAGCTCTTGGCTGCACATGTGAAATTCGCTCCACTGAGTACATGCAGCCGGTGCCCAGCTGCTTCGTTCTTCGCCTTCTGTGCTCTGGACAGAACTGAAGCCCAGCGATGACCTTTGAGCTTTGCCGCTCTTCAGCGCCAACACTGCACGCATCCACAGTGCGCTGTGCACGGATTTTCCTCAGCTCGACGTACAATCATTTTCTTGCTGTTTCACAGGGTCCACACTGTCCGCGTAGGTCCCGCTCAGCGAAATGCGTCAGGAGAGAAACACTTGCTGGAGTAGCTTTTCGCTGGCCAAGACTTTCAACACAGCAGCACAATTCGGGCAAGAAGAAAGAGAAAGGAAGAATATCTTTTCACCCTGCCACGTTCTTCTGGGCGACACGCTTTTCCACGTCTTCTCTCCCTGCAAGGCTCTTATGTGCGCGGTGCTACTTGGAAGTGAGAAGGCAAATGAGGAGAGCACCGCGATCTGCCGGCGCTGTGTAGCCTGTAAAGGAAAGAGGACTGCCACAGAAATGTGGTGCAAATACAAGTTGCCACGCGTCGGGGGCAAGCTCCGGTTAAGCCCGTTAAAATAAAGCTGTTCTCGGTGCCAGACGTAGCCGAGAATCTTTCCGTAAAGATGCTGGCTACAAAGCAAAGAGAATGTGGTGCTACTTCAGCGCTAGAGAGAAATTGCATAGCCCAGGCGTGTTTCGGCAGAAGCAGCAGCCTGCAGCATTTGGCTGCCGGCACCGTGCTCTCTGCGCGAGAAGTAGACGACGGTTCGTCTCCAGCCAAACGAAAGCGCCACCTGCTACGAAGAGCGTAAGAATGAAGGCAGAGCACGGAGCTGGTGTGTGCATCGCACAGGCTGCAAGAGGAAGCGTGCCTGCCACTCGCTTGTTTTCAGATTCACATTAGCAGTTGAAAACAGAAAGTTCAACTTGCAGCTACTTGTGCTGCTACCTATTTCTCTTCCAGGTTTCCCAGGAAAGAATTGTGCCGGGGTTTATGCTTCGAGATGCAGACATTACAGTGGTAGGTCCAACGGAGAATGGAAATCGAGAGTGCAGCGGACAGTTTCAGGTGCTTGACGTGAGGCAAGGGGAAAGGGCAGCCCAGCAGTGGCTTTTCCTTCTGGAGCCTTTTTCTTTGGGAGCAGCTGCTGCAAGTGGGCAACTGAGCTGCGAGAGTGCATAATGTGAGACGGCACGTCTATCTGAGAAGAAAGCTGCCGAGCCGCAGTGTGTTGTGCTCAGTTTCAAGGCTACTTGGAAGAGGGGGGTACTTGAAGAACGCCTTCTAGCTGGACGCGCCCTTCTGGAGGTGCTCCAGCTGCATGGACTCTGCAGCATTGAAGGTGTAAGAAACTGCTACTGACCAAGTAGTGTCCAGGAGTGCAACACAGCACCTTCCTTTGTGAAGCAGCCAGAGCATTCTCAGCTGAATCTGCTTGTGAAGCAGCTCTTGGCTGCACATGTGAAATTCGCTCCACTATGTACATGCAGCCGGTGCCCAGCTGCTTGGTTCTTCGCCTTCTGTGCTCTGGACAGAACTGAAGCCCAGCGATGACTTTTAGCCGTGCCGCTCTTCAGCGTGTGTACTGCACGCATCCACAGTGTGCTGTGCAAGGATTTTCCTCAGCTCTCGCTCAGCGCAATGCATCAGGAGAGAAATACTTGCTGGAGTAGCTTTTCGCTGGCCAAGACTTTCAACACAGCAGCACACTCTGGGCGACGAGGAAGACAAAAGAAGAACACCTTTTCGCCCTGCCACGTTCTTCTGGGCGAGACGCCTATCCGCGTCTTCTCTCCCTGCAAGGCTCTAATGTGCGCGGTGCTACTTGGAAGTGAGAAGGCAGGTGAAGAGAGCACCGCGATCTGCCGGCGCTGTGTAGCCTGTAAAGGAAAGAGGACTGCGACTGGAATGTGGTGCAAATACAAGTTCCCACGCGTCGGGGGCATGCTCTGGGTAAGCCCGTTGAACTAAAGCTGTTCTCTGTACCAGACGTAGCCGAGAATCTTTCCCTTTACATTTAGAGCGAATGTGCTGCTGTATGGCGCTGAGAGGCAAAGTGCATAGCCCAGGCGTGTGTCGGCAGAAGCAGTCGGCTGGAGCATTTGGCTGCCGGCACCGTGCTCTTTGTGCCACAAGTAGACGGCGCTTCGACTCCGGCAGAATGAAAGCGCGACAATGGCTACTAAAGAGGCCGAACGAAGGCGCCGAGCACCGGGCTCGTGTCCGCAGCGTCCAAACTGAGAAAGGAGCGTGGCTGGCGCTCGCCTGCCTGCCGACTTCACGTTAGCATTGAGAAGGAGGAAGTTCAACGGCAGCTACTTGTGCTACTACTTCTCCCTCTTCCAAGCATCCCTGGGAACACTGGCGCTTACCTTTGGGCTCCGAGATGCAGAAAACCCAGTGGTCGATGCCAAGGAGAGGGGAAGTAGAGAGTGCAGCGGGGAGTTGAAGTGGCTTTACGGGAGGCAAGGGGAAGGTGCAGCCCAGCATTGGCTTTTCCTCCTAGTTCTTTTCTTCAGGAGAGCAGCTAGCAAGCGAGCTGCGAGAGCCAACAATGGGATGGCACGTCTTGTCAGAGAAGCCACGGTCTACAGTGCTGTAGAGTGCTGTGCACAGTTTGAATGCTGCCCTAAGTACACGGTACTTTTGGAACGGTTTCTCTCCTGCCTCTCCCGTCTCTGTGAGCTCTAGCTGGCTTGAACTTGGCCACACTGAAGGTGTGTGGACGTGATTGCGCTGCGAGTATCAAGTCTTCCAGAGACGAGGGATAGTCAACAAATGCTTTCTCACCTGGCCCATCTCTCAGTCCCAACTGTGGCTGGAAACGCTGCTGTGCTGCAAGGGTGGACTTAGCCACTCTGAGAGAATGTGATGACGCTCTGTAGATAGTTGCGAAGGAAAGTGCTGGTCACTGCAATGTTTCGCCTAGTTTACTGACTTTAGAAGGACTCTGAAGGCCAACGCCTTCTTCTAGCACTTGTTCTCTGCGTGCAGCTGCTGCATGTTCGGAAGGGCTTTGGGATCGGCGAGAGGTGGAGGGTAGGATGGTAGCTAGAGCTTGAAGGAAAGTGCGTCTCTCCAGGACCTTTGATGCAGTTCAGTGGGTGCGAGTTGCATGTTGAGCATGTTCATGATGGCACAGAAAAGGTTCTGAAAGAAAGAGGCCGTGCTGCAGCTGCCTTGACTTTTGCCGCTTAGAAACTGCACAGCCAACAATGAAAAGATTCCTCTTGCTTCCCCGCTACGCGCAGGATCACATTCTTTTGTGTCTCCAAGAGGAAGGATGCACAGCGGAGCTCTTCCACCAACTGCTCGCACACGACTGGGGCGGCGCCAGCGAAGCGCTTGGCTTTTCCCCGGCACTGTCAGCGCTCCTCGAAACAAGCACACGATGGCGCTGACGACTTGCAAAAGAAGGCCAAGCGCCTGGCGCTGCTCGAAACCACCCCAAGGGCAGAGGCAAGTTGCAAACGTCCCTGCACTCAAATCAACAGCACCTCAGGAGAAAAAGATTTCCCTCATCTTCCCCTTCCAAGAGCGGACTCTTCTTTCTACCGCACTCCAAGAGGCAGACAAACCTCTTTGGCCCAAACCAATCTTTGCCCTCTCGCAGATTCTGCCCACCAACTTGAAACCATCTGGCAAAAACAGAGCTCAAAACAGTGCGGGCTGAGGAAGATCTTGCTGCCTGCAACTTCAACTGCACCCCTCAAACTAGCAGCACACACGCTGTTCTCAGCACTTTCCTTCTCAGCTCTAGCTACCATCCTAAGCCTTCCCTCTCCCAGAGTCAGCATCCAAAGACAACGGCACCACGGACTGCTCACACACTAAAGGCACCAGGACAAAAGGCTCACAAGCTTGGCCTTTGCATTCCCACGGACAGCTCAACAGCTCTAAGCCAGAGAGAGCTCTGCCTCTTGGGAAAAGCCTTTAAAATCCCTAAGAGCACCTGATGTGCACATCCAAACCTGCTCTCCTTGCCAAAGAGAGCAACTACAAGCCCATCTCCAAAGAAACGGCATCCCCTCCTCCAAAATACAACACATCCATCCACTGATCCACCTCCAGTACAGAATAGATCCAACAGTTGCCCCTACACGCCCAGGGGCCAGAAGAGAAATGTCTTGCTGGACTATTCCTCCCAATGCTACCTTAACATCTGCTCCAGCAACAGTGGCACTATGTCCTTGCCTTGGCAAGGAAAGGCACTCCGAGTCTCTTGGCCTTGCCTTGCCTTCAGTACCTTGTCTAGTTCTTCTTAAGCTACCCTTGCTCTGCTTCCTTTGCCTCTGCTGCCTTGCCTTGCACTACCTACAACTTGCTGGCTTTGCTTTGCCCTGCCTACCACTCTTGCCCTCGCCTTCCATGCAGGCAAGGCGCTGCAAAGCAAGTGCAGGCAATTGTGGGCAAGTCAAGGGAGAGGTAAGCAAGGCCAGAGCAGTGAGGGGAAAGCAAATGGAGTGGTAGGCAAGAGAAGGCCCAGACGTTAGAGGCAAGGCTGGCCGTAGGAAGGGAAGTCCACTGATGGGTGGCCAGGCAGAAACAAGAAGGGCTCGGCAATCCAAGGCCCTGGAGGAAAGCAGTAGGCAGGTCAAGGGCAGGGCATGGACGTGCAAAGGAATGCAAGGCTCCAGAGAGCTAGCAGGGCAAGGCAAGGAAACTGTTGTGTTGCCAAGGCAAGGCAAGGATAGGCAAGGCAGGTGAGAAGTACATTCGAGGACTGCTGGTACACAAAAGCGGCCAGGACCAACTGCTCTGTGTGGCCTTGCTTGGCGAGGCAAGGCAATGAGGGTCCTAGAAGGAAAAGGAAAGGTGAGGCCAGAGCTAGACGAATGTGAAAGGAAGTCAGGTGGGGGATGGGTGAGCAAGTCAATGCAAGGCAGGGAAGAAAAGGCAGGTTGAGGGAAGGCTACAGAGGGGGCAGCAAGGAAACGCAAGGCATGGGGAAGCATGTGAGGAGTGAGTGCTGCCAGCCGGCTGGGATGGCAGGGGCGGGGCAACTGCAAGTAGCATGGCAGGGATGTGGAGGGGGGTGTTAGTGTGCGGGAGGTGTGTGTGTGTGTGTGTGTGCAGCGGAGTGCAGGGTAAGTGCAGGCGTGTGTGTATGTGCATAGGGGGGTTTTGTGCCAGGTGCTGTGCCGGGGGGAGCCATCCCACCGCCAAGAAGGTGTGGGAGTGAAAGAAGTAACATAGATGTGTCTTTACAAAGAGACCGTGTGAATCCGTCCTTAGACAAGGCTAGGAATTTACTGGTAGGGGAGTAACAGAAGAAAGTCTTAGTTTTAGAAACTGTTACTAATCGACAGAGACTGTTGCTTAGCCAAGGCCGTGTTAAATTGCTGAACCTAGAGCAAGGCAGCAAAGACTTAATAGCATTAGGAATAGTTTCGTTTTCTTCCTTTTCCATACCAAGAGGGGGGGTGCATATTAGAGGGGAGCCTAGAGTAGGCAGTTCCGGAAGTCTGTAATTCCCGAGTACCTCCGAGGGTGCTGTTGCCAGGAACTTCACATCAAAAGGGGGCTGCGTCCCGCAATCAGTTGAGAGACTCCATGGCAAAAGCCCCATGGCCTCTCCCTGTAGCTGAAGAATGTTACAGGCCTGCTCTGTCTCCTTTTTGGTGGATGAAGAAAGTCAGAAAGCAACACTTCTGCCAGAACTCTCCAAGATGCCCCCTTTGCTGGCAGTGACTCCATCACTGGCCGGGAAGCTGTCTTTTCTGCCAGAGGAGTTCGAGATACAGTTAAAAGCCGTGTGGCAGAGAAAAAAGGCAATACTTGGTTTACAAGGGATGGCAAACAAGAGATACCAGAAGCTTTGGCCCTACCAATAGTAAAAGAACTCCGTGAAGAGAGTCCTTGCACCTCCTGAGGATTGGCAGAAGCCTTCCTCATGCTGGATGGTGCTGGGGGTCTTTTTAGACTGGCAAAACGAGCTGTTGAAGGTTGCTTGATCTGTGCTAAAGCAAACAGCCAAGTTACAAAGTAACTTGCCAGGGGAGGGAGGCCTTGGGCTGCAGGTCCCTTCCAAAGATGCCAGGTGGATTTTCCTGAGATGCCCCAAGTGGGAAGGCTTCATGTCTTCTGGTAATGGTATTGTCAGCTAGCAAGGTGGCCAGAAGCATTTCCAACTGCTTCAGCAACGACAGGATCAGGTATTAAGGCATTTTTGGAACAAATCATTCCAAGATACAGCATTGTAGAAGCAATAGACTCAGATAGGGGAACTCATTTGACAGGAAAGATCCTTCAAGGGGTTTTGGCTTCTTTAGGAACACAATGGAACCTCCATAGGCCCTGGCACCCCCAGAGCTCAGCTCGGGTAGAAAACAATGACTAGAGAAATAAACACCTTTTGAAGCTGGTAATAGAAACCAAGATGCCATGGCTAGGGCTTTGGACATTGGCTTTGGCGAGAATGAGAGCCCGAGCCAGAAGAGAGATTCCGTTCTCCCCCTTTCCGTCGTTGTTATGAATTACCCGGCTAAGTCTCAACCTAGTGGGGGAGTAGAGGTAAGTGATGTATATTTAAAACCATCTGTGGCCAGGATACTGCTTCTTGTGAAACCCCTTCAACAGGAAGCTCAGCTGGCACAAGCCCCACCTTTGGACTTTGCTGCTTGTAACATCCAACCAGGAGATTGAGTCCTAGTTAAGGAGTAGAAAGAAGCGCCAGTGGTTCTGAAATGGCGTGGCCCATTCCAAGTGTCACTGACGACAGAAACAGCCATGAAGACAGCTGAACACAGGTGGACCCGTCACTCTCGGGTCAAGGTCTCTGAAGCCTCAGAGATTTGCACATCTCAGCTGGAGGAGAAGGCTGGGAGGCCGTGACTGACACTCTGCAGGAGTGGGCCGGAGCAGTAGCCAGTGCTTCGACATCAGAGGAAGCCCTGCGTGCCTACCCACAGACCACCTGCTGAAATAGTCTCTATGGGTATCCCTCCTCTAGAATCTCCACTCACTGGGGCGCTAATACTTGCAGCCATTGTTAAGTAGTTTCTGTGTCTTCAATTGCCACAGGTGCTGCAGAAGACAACGGGAAAATTAGACTAGCTAATTAGATCACACTATTAAAACATTTTCCTGAATAACTCTACTTTTATATGGTCAGCTAAGTTTAGGCCAGGAGTGGGAGAATCAATTTGCAGCCTTCTTAGCAGAAGAAGTAGCAAAAGTTTTTCACCTTAGCAATTGCTGGCTCTGTGGAGGGCCTGGAGGATCTGAAGAGTGCCTGTGGTTGGCTAGCCCAGCTGAACCTAAGTGGTGGCTCAACACCTGACATCAGGTCCATACTAGGACGGGATTTGGGGCCAAAGAAGGAAGTCCATGGCTATAGGAGAAGGTTTCACGAAGGATGTCTGGACTTCAGGTGGCTCTCTTGAAAGCTGTTTATTGCATAGGCAAAGTTCCAGCATTTCAGGGAGTGGCTATCCAGAGCCAGCCCTACAGCTGCCAGCTCCAGCTGTAGGCATACCTGAAGCCGCTTGCTGTTCAAGTTACAGAGCATTCTATACTTTTCTTTGCAGAGTATCTTAGCACGTAACAACCAATAAGCACCATACACAACACCTTGACATTGGCCTATAGCCTATCATAGCTACTACCATCACCATATTATAGTCATTATTATCCAATCACAAGAGTAAGTTACAATTTAAGCTTCCAGTGGAAAATTCTTAGACCTTTCTTCTTCTTGCTACATCAACATTTCTTGTTTGCCTGCCATATCTTTCTCTTTGGGAAAGACACCTTTTCTATTCACTTATGCTCTTCTTGAGACTTACTTACTTGGTGAAAAACATGTCTTTGTTTGTAATCACATACCTTTGTCCTGCTCCTAAAAATCTCCTTCCAACTCATCTCCAACCTTTGCCTTCTCAGTTACTCAGTGATCACTGTTTCAGCAAAACATCTTTTCTTCTATATCAAAACTTGCTTTCATTTCTACCTCATCCCCAGCTTCTACATTCTCAGACCTTTCTGCCAAGCCTACATACCTGTGAAACTTTCTTACCAAACTTTCATCCTCCCCAACACATGGCCACTTCATTCTTCTCCAACAGGCACTTAATGCCTAAACAGGACAGGGCGGGTCTATGTAGGAAAAGGCGTTTGTCAATTGACTTTCTCTCTGGCTTTAAACAATTGGGTTTGGACCCACAATTGCCCTCCTTACAATTGTTCCAAATATCAAGACAATTGCAATCAAAGAGCTGTTCAGCTCACTAATGGTAGCTGCGTAAGGTGTTCTTACCACACTTACCAAAAACATTTGGAAGCCTGTAAAGCAATGGGGAGGGACAAGGGGTTTTTTTGACCACCTATTTTTAAGCTGTCCCCACAAAAATCCCACAAGTAGAAGACATGTTGTTTGTGATTATCAGTGGGAATGGCAACACCGGATTGGAACTCAAAGCCTTTTAGTGAGTTCTGCTCCAAATCCAAGCAAGCAACTTGCAGATGTAAATGTAGATGGGAACCCTGTGTGGGAGCTTGGAAATGCAAATGCTGTGACCCTTATGGTGGGGCAGCTATTGTTGGAGGACCGTTAGGCCAGGGAATCCTGCTGTATTTTGACCCACCAATTGATGACCAAGGGTAGGAAGGCCCCTTTGCTAATGGAACACGGGCTTTGAAAGGACATGATTGGATTTGTGGCCAACATGCTTAGCTCAGGTTACCTCCAAACTGGTCAGGGATATGGTGTATATCTTAGACCATTGTTCTTTTTGCTACTACAAATTCAGGGAAATCGCTTAGGAATCCAAATCTGTGATGATTTAATTAGAGAAAAGCAGTCAGCTGATGCAGCCTTGGCTGCAGGGAGCACCCCAGAAGGGGGAAAAGATGAATGGCCACCAGAACAAGTTACGCAACATGATGGACCAGCCACTTGGAAACCTAAGGAATTCATCCCAGATGCCTGGAAACCCATTTATCATTTGAATGAGATAATTAGGGTACAAGCTGTCTCAGAAATAATTACCAACCAGCCAGCCACAGCTCTTGACCGTCTTGCTGAGCAAGCCACTTCAATGAGGAAAGTGGTATTTTCAACATTGGATGGTATTAGATTATCTGTTAGCAGAAGAAGGAGGAGTTTGTGGGAAATTAAATGACTCGAGCTGCTGTTTGCAAGCAGATGACAGGGGAAAAGTGGTCAAATAACAGAGGAAATAACCTCAGCTCATCTACCTGTCCAAGTGTTGAAAAGATGGTAATGGGACATGTTTTCCTGGTTAACTGGCCAGCTATGGGCTAAATGAATACCATTTCTCCTCTTCTATGCTATAGCAACTCTAATCTTTTGACCATGCGTGACACCATGCTGGGTGCAGCTCTTTCAGCAGGTGGTCAAGGGGATGCTGCTAGCAGCCATGCCTACCTGATCCAGAAATGACTACAAAAGGACAGAAAAGGATGTCACTGCAAATAATAGCAAAAGCCCAGAAGACTCAAGAAGAAAAAATTAAATCAATGGTAATTAAGGTTTGTAAAGACAAATACAGATTAAATAAAGAAAGGAGGGATTAAAAGGAATGAGATGGATGAGTCTTTACAAACAGACCGTGTGAATTGGCCTGTAGACAAGGCTAGGAACTTACGGGGAGTGAAGTAACAGAAGAAAGTATTAGTTCTCTAGAACTGTTACTAATCATCAGAGACTGTTGATTAATCAAGGCCGTGTTAAATTCCTGAACCTAGAGCAAGGCAACAAAGACTTAATAGAATTAGGAATGGTTTCTTTTTCTTTCTTTTCGATGCCAAATGGGGGGTGCATATTAGAGGAGGGCATAGAGTAGGCAGTTCTGGAAGTCTGTATCTCCCGAATACCTCAGCCAGTGGGGAAAAGGAAGAGGGTGCTGTGGCCAGGAACTTGACATCAAAAGGGGGCTGCATCCCGCAACCGTTTGACAGACCCCATGGGAAAAGCCCCATGGACTCTCCCTGTAGTCGAAGAATGTTGCAGGACTCCTCTGTCTCCTTTTCGGACATCAACCTCAGGCATGGTGGATTAATTTTCCCTAACGGCAGCGACCTGCTGCGTGGTCTCCGTGCTCCTCCCCAGCCCCCCGGGAGGTGTCAAATAGTTGCCGGCGGCTCCCACCGCGCGTTACAGACGGCTGCGCGGCGCCGGGGCTGCTCGCAGTGCTCCCCTGCCCCGCCAGGGCTGGCCGCGGGCTGCGGAGCCACCTCGCCACCGGCGCGGCCAGGGCCGGGGCCCTTCTCGACAGCAGCCGAGGGGCTGCGGAGCGGGCGGCTGCGGGACGATCAGCTCTTTTATGCCGCGCCGTGCTGCCGCCTCCATCTAGCTCCCCATCGCGCCGCCGGCCGACCCCGCCTGGCGCGTTCACGCTCGGCCGCGCTCGCCGCCCGCCCAGCCTCGCCGGAAGCTCTCCCGCGCGGGCCGTGCCCCGGCTCCGCCTGCGGCTCGGCAGGGCCCGGCCGCACGCGTGCTGCGTGGCTCGGAGCACCCGCGTTGCGCCGCAGGCGACGGGGAAGGCGGGGCGGGCCGGCGCCATGGTGGTAGCGCGAGGAGAGGAGCGCCCGGGCGGGGCGGCGAGTGGCGCGGCGGTGAGCGCTTCTGCTTGCTGTCGCTCGGCTGCCGCCCACGGCAGGTGCCGTGTGACCCCGCGGAGCGGCGGGGCCGGCCGGGCGGTGCGCGGCGAGGCTTTCGGCCAGCGGCGGCCGCAGCGACAGTCTGCTGGCACTGCCCGTGCCGGTGGAGAGAGCGGGGATCCGAGGCCGGCCTTCCTAGGGTAACGAGGGGCGACCGCCTTTGCCGCGCTGCCCTCCGTGCAGCACGTGGCCGATTCCGGCGAAGCCGGGGTCTCCGCAGCGGCGCGGGCGGGAGGGAGTGGGGAGCGCGCTCGGTGCTCTGCCGGCCGCTCCCGCCCAGCGCTGCGCTCCGCCGAGGCGTTTTCCCGCCCGTCCTGGGAAGGACATAAGGGACCCCGGAGTCGGAGCTTAGCTGTCAGGGGGAACAACTTCCCTCCACTGGCGACCTCCTTTTCCCTCTGATTCAGCTACCTTGTGGTAGGTGCGATGGTGCTGAAGAAGGGTGGCGGCTGGGCACAGTTGCTGGCATAGGTGGTGCGAGAGCTCCACGCAAGCAGCTTGGAGTGGCATGTGCGAGGGTAGGAAGGTACGGCACCCACAGCTGAAGGTAAAAAAAGTCAGGGCATGTCATCAGCCGCAATCGTGCTAAGTTGTTCATCTTTGCAAACTGCTTGCCGAGTTGTTCCTTTTCTTAGGTAATGGGGGTTTGTATCAACCAGAACTGCATATGGTCAGTATTTGCAGAGAAGGTTACGTGGACTGTTGTTGAAGTGAGTGTAGCAGTTTCTATGGCATTCTGCAAAAAAAGGGACAGGTCTCTCTGCGTTCCCCAATTCTTAACAAAAATGAAGTTAACAAAGCCCTGAAAAGAGGTTTTACAAAACTTCAGGGATTTTTTCCTACGAGTACTGTGGAGACAACCATAGTCACCTTGTCTTTCCAAAAGTGAAGGTTACATCTTTTTGTCCAAGAGCATCAAGTGCTTTTGATCAGCGTTTGTGTGCATGCATTAGCCTTGTTCTTGTTCTTCCTTGGAGAACTTTTACAATCCTCAGATGATCTGTGTAGGCTGCCGACTGCAGTGGTGAACTTGAAGGCTTCCAGCAGAAGGGAGATGCTGTCCACGTTTTGGATTTTCCTTAGTCTGAACCTTCAATGTCCAAGGCTTCACTTTTCAAGCAGTTGGAAGAGCTCCAAATGAAGATATGAACAGGTCTTAATTGACCTTGTCACCGCCTCAGTTCGTCAGGTAATGCTGCGCACTGGATTTAATTGCCTAGTGCAAGATGTGCTAAAAATATGTAAGAGTATCTCCTCGATTACCCTCCCAGAAGGGTTTGAATGGAGAACAAGGAGTTCCGAAGACAGGCATTTGGTGTACGAGAAGTAGAACTTAGTGGATTGCAGGGCACTGCATGCACAAATGTCTAAGGAGGATCCATCTTTTTATGCCCCATCTATGCTTGTTCTCATTTGAACTCCTGAACATTCTGGAGGTTGGTTTTGTTAGGGTTGTGGCTGGGGAAGGGGTGGTGGTGGGGGAGGGGTGGGTGTTGTTTCTGATCTTTTTAATTTCCAGGATAGTGTACAAAGAACTTGTGCCCACAACCAGCAGTATGAAGCAATGCAGGTATAAAAGAAGGTCACCGAAATGTCGGATAATATGAATCTGAAAGCGCTTCAGTATTTTACCCAGGAGTTTCACTGCAACAAGGTGATTGTCCTTGACAGAAATGTAGTGGCAGGCTTATGCCATGCTAGAAGTGATGACCTTTCTCTGCCCCAAATTGACCAGCAAGATCTTTTGGCTCTTGATTGAAACCCCTGAGCCAGCTGTGTTTCAGGCTGCAGAAGCTGCAGGTGTTGTGGCAGACGCGGGGTGCAGCCCTGCCTGCCGGTCCCGACCTGGCGCACGCCGGTGGCAGCCGTCAGCGCCTGGGGTCCCCTGGAAGGGGGATTTAATCATTTCTTCTCTAGCATTTGCTTGTGTTTTGTCAAGATTCTTTAATTCACTAAATAGTAAATTTAAAAAATTAGCTGAAAGATAATAATTTTGAAGTCTTCTGAGGCAGAACTGGGAAGGTTAGAACATATTTGTATGATTTCAAATATGTATAAATTCTTAAATGACAAACGTTAACAAACTGTCAATGCAAGCAATTATGGTGACACTTTACATTTCATTGGTTTTCGTGCAGCTCCATCCCATGTGTTGGTAGGTTCTTAAAAAGTGAAAATTGGGCCCACTAGACCGATTATTAAAAAGAAGTACAACTCCTTGGGGCTAACACAAAGGGACAGCGTCCACGTGAGTAAATGGTTATCACATTTAGATGTGATTCTGCTGCTTGCACTTTCTCTGCCCTCAAACTGCTTTCTTTATCGTCAATGCAGGGATGTTTGACATTCTTAGAAAAGAGAAAAGAAACAGATTTCCTCAAAAAAAAAAAAAAAAAAAAAAAAACAACAGGTGAAATTAATGCAATGTTAATTGCATTAATTTATTCAGGTGGAGTTTTAGTTTTTATTCTATGAAGTGCTTGTTGCACCACTTTTGTTGTTTCCCACAGATTTGGAGCGGGATTTCCTCCAGTTGATTGTTCAGCAGAGGGAGTGAGACTGCCTTCAAAAGTTTTGCAGGAGTTGCATCTGTGAATCGGGCATGTGAGTTGCCTTTTTTTTTCCCCCCAGATTTTCGTAGGCTTCTGTTTTTCACCGTGGATCAGTTCACCTTGGATCAGTTTGCTCTTTTTGTTCCAGTGATTTTTCTTTTGGACATTTGTCACGATCCGTTAATACAAGTAAGGGTCGTGATGGTTTGTTTACAGATCTCCGAGTGCAAAAGGACACAAGGGATTTCAGTTTTAATCAAAACAGTGCACCTTTGTTAAGTACCCACAACACGGTAATGCGATAGAGGAGAGAAAGAGAGAGAGAGAGAAAGAAAAACAAAGTAAAAGAGTAGAGAGGAAGAAAGGGGGGGTAATGGCTACCAACGGATGAGATGAAGTCCTCGTGCTCTGCTGCCAATAGATTTGTCTTCTTTCCGTGGGGAGATCTCATCTCAGTTATTTCAGAAAGTCCCTTTATAGGCCTTTTTTGAAACGAGGGCCAACTGGCCAAGACCATATCTGTGTTTCGTAATAACATTGCAAAACTAAAAGCTAGCCCTAACTATCCCAGGTACATACCAAGCATGCCTTTCTCCTATGCTAACTATACTGCCTGCTATGGTTTGCGGCCTAGCAGCGTTAGCGCGTCTACTTCTGGCATGAGTTTAGCAGTGCTCTCGCTTCTGCTTTCTAGCTGTATCCCCACATCTCCCCCTTTTCCCCAAGAGGTGGGGCAAATCTACAGCCGTTGTTATGAGGCCCGTTGCTTTGGGAAACAGGTACAGGACAGGTGTAGAGGACAGGTCATTCCTTTCCGCTTCAGCGCAGTCCTTCCCGCCTGGGCAGCAAGAACGGCGCAGTCCACTGTGACCTGCACAAATTTCCTCAGGAATGCGTACCAGTTCCCAGCGGGCACACCTGCAGGCAACAGTTGGCAGACATCCCACCTTAGGCAGGTCGGAACTCCTGTGTTTAGCCTCTGTTCTCGGCGATGATCGTGAGGCAGATGAGGGATCTTCAGACCGTCTCTTACACCACCCCATGACTCACGATTGTCATCAGGAGAGCTCCATCAGCACGATTTCGTAGTGTTGTTGCGAAGTCTTCAGGACTCGTTAATGTTGGTAGCATATCCCAGAAAAGGGTAGAGAAAATAAGAAAAGAGAAAGAAAAGGAAAAAGAAGGAATAAGTAATTTTTAATCAAAATACACCTGTAATTTTTAATCATGTCTTATCTTATTTTAATACTCATGTAGTTCATCTTGTGTCAATAACCTTAGGGGTGTCCACAGTGGATGGGATAGTGTCCAAATTGTGCACATCTATTACAGATGTCAACCGTTTCATCATTCTGCAATTCATGATGTGTAAGATTGCTGATAAAACAAACCCAATCAAAACTAAAATCAAGAGAACAAGGATGGGATGACACAATTTGTTCAGGACACCTGTAGCAGTAGGTGAGCACCCAAAAGGAGTATCCCACCAGCTGTGTCCAGCATCTTTCTTTCCTCTGTCTAGAAAACAATGTGTTTCTTTCCCATTGTGATCAACAGTTACCAAGGTTTTCTGTCTGTTTTTCTTGATCTTTTCCAAAATTCCAATGAAATCCTGGTGAAGCAACAAGTGCTTTACCTAAGTAAGGTTCATCCCAGTGGGGGTAGGCAATAATTGGTGGATCACTGTGTAATTGGACTGTAAAATACAATAAGAAGTAAGTGGGGCTAAATAAGAGAAATCACATCCTGTGCTTTTAGTCAAGTTACAAACACAAGAATTTGAATGAGTTTTAGTATCTACAACTAAATTTTCTAGAAATACCTTATCACATGCAGTTCTTAAGCACGCACATCCATTGCCTATATACACAAGCACTGTTTCAGGAATCTTGTTAGGATGAATTTCAAAAGGACAGACACTTTGTTCTGTGTCCAAACAAATGTCTTGAGGTCTAATTGCACTGCTTTCACAGATAAACCCTTGTTGTTCTCGGACAATACAAGTTTCCAAATTAACAGTTTGCCACTTCTTCCCAGTTTGACGGGCCCATTCTCTGTGCTGGAAAGGGTAGAGAATAGCTGCATCATGGTTCAGCCCTAATGCAATGATAGGGACTATCCAATGCACTGAAGCATTACGTATGGTTAGTACAAAGGCTGTGGCTGTGTTTGTGATGGGATTGTAGGTAAAATTCACTAAATTCCACCAGGATTGGAATTCTCTTTCAAAATCAGTGGCACCGTCCCAGATTATTTTCCGAATTTCAGTAGGAAAAGTGCCTTCTTTGCCTTCTCTTACAATTGAGGCAGCAACGGACTGCATCCACAATTGAGCCTGGACGCAGCTGAGAGCCAAAGAGATGTTGTTTTGCGTAGCACGGAGCATGCCAATTATCAATTTGTGGTCATTCACATTTACCTTTTCTCAATTTGGTAATATGTTTGATAACAAGCGCTGATGGGTTGTTGTATTTTAGTCAAATCTGTAGTTGTGGCAGCCAATTTATTCATTAGCACTTCTGAATCAATACTATTTAAGATTCCCAATCCTGTTCCCACAACGCCGGTTATGTCTCTTTGCGTCCGTTTCTTAGAAGGGTTCCGCTTTTGCAACCCGGTTGTCTGCCCCTTGAAGGAAGTTTGCAGAAAAGGTGAACAAGCTGGCTGAATTTCTGAGGCATTGTTTTGCATCAGCAACTTGACTTGTTTAAGGGACCATGCCGGATTGAGCAATAGTTGTTGTTGGCCTGTTTCTGTGATTATACGTGGTCCAATTTCAAAAATTCTCGGGCTTAGCATGACCGGTGGTTGGGTGGTAGGTATTGCAACATCGACTTTGAGTTCCCCCCAGTATTTTGTATTGTTTTTACCACACGTGACTTTATGGGGAAATTGTACAGCAATTAAGGTTTAGCCAACAATCTTGATTTTGAATTTCACCAAACAAAACACGGCCATGAGGTCCAATGCTATAACTGTGTACAGGTTCGGTAAAAAATTCAGCAATTAATCCACATCGTATTGTAACATCGTCACCTCGGGTTACCTTAAAGGGTGGAAAAACTTTATTCTTGTCATCTAACACAAGGGGGGTACTTATACCGTGGTATGTGATTACTGCACTCAGTATGGGCTTTGCTGCGGCGTTTATTTTGAATTTATAAGTTAAACCTGTCAGACTTGGCTGATCTGCCGGGTTATTTTGCCAATTGCATGTTGCATAGGTTGGTTTGGTTAGAGGAAAGTTATACCAGCAGTCAGTTAGTTTGTTTCTGCGAAGCTTTGTGATTTCCACATTGTTGGTACTGGGGCCTAAGGTGTAGTTACCGACATTCTTCTGACAACCACACAGGATGAAGGGGGTTTGTTTGTCACACACCCACTCCGTTGTAGGGCAGAGTTTGGCCGTAATGTTGGGGTGCAAATCACTTTTCCCATCTGGTTTTAGAAAATTTCCAGCGATTGCAATGGTGGAAGCTTTCTGGTAAAGAGATCCTTCTACTTTCCTGCATCCTACCTTAATTTTTTCACCTCCTGTTCCTTTTAGGATTCTAGTCCAATCCTTCAAGTCCCATCCCCATTCACTTGGACGGTATACCTCAGAGTCGTGCAGTGCTACAGTGGCTAGGTTCGGGCAACGATCTCTGGGATAGGATCCTAGAGCACTAGTGTACCTAATGGTAGCTTCAGACCATGGCCACTCAGCTGGTTTTTGGCCCTGGTGTTGTGGTAGGATGCAGAAAAGTATCACTAGTCTTATCATGGTTTATGTGCTCATGTCCCTCGGAGTTCTTCTGTGAAAAGTGAACACAACAGAGTCTGCCACCGAAAGGCAGAAAATTAGAATGATGGAATTATGCAGCGTGTATGTATCCGATGCTCTCTCCCTAGGGCATCAGAGGCTAGCCATGCATATTTATTCAGAGGGCGTTTTAGCACTAGTGGTACTTCTCCTACGGTAGGGAGATCTACCGAAACAGGTTGTCCAGGGTAGTGTGCAGGATTCTTAGGATCATTTGGTCCCTGCAGTGAGAGAATTATGCTTGGAGCTGTTGGGAAAAAGACAGTGATTTTGGGACACCCGTTTACCCCCCATCTATCATTCACACCTTTCACAGCTTCCCATAGCCGAACATCCCAATTTCCCTCCTGTGGTTTCAAAAGTCCTTTCAAGAGACCATTGGTCCTTTCTACAATGCCGTTAGCTTGAGGGTAGTAAGGAGTGTGAAAAGTCCGTTTAATCCCTTCACCTTTTGCCCAGTCCTGTACAACTTTGGCAGTAAAGTGAGACCCGTTATCAGATTGAATTTCTTGTGGTTTTGGGAAAGTTCCAAACCATGCCTGCAATGCTTGAACAGTATGATCTCCTGTAGCTCTTTTAAAAGCATTGGCCTGGACTAACCCAGATATCATCTCTACTCCTACCAGCCCAAAGTGTTTACCTCCTGACTTTTTAAAGGGGCCGATATAATCTACCTGCCACGCTTCCCGTAAGCCTTTACCCTTTCTTAAATGCAGAGGGTCATCTTCCAAAGAGTGTCTTTCTAGCCGTCTGCGACGTTGTTCACAGGCTGACATGCATGTTTTACACATTTCTCTGGTAACAGACCAACCGCGAGCAAGGGCTTCTTTGTACAAATCTTTTGCACCTGTGCGTTGTCTTTTTACATGCAACCATTCTAAGAAGTGCTCCCAGTCCTCCGTAATTTGATCTTTTTTCACAGGACTTAGTCTTGCTAATTCGTCAGCTCTAGTGTTCCACTCTCCTGCTGGATTTCCATCTGTCTGGTGAGAGGCTACCCACTCCACGGCAAAATTCCCTGGACTTGCAATACTTAGAATTTCTTGCTACTTCTCCTTTTGCCATACTGGGATTCTGTTAACTTCACAATCCTTTTGCTGCCAAAAAGGAAGCCACTCAGTCCATCCCTTAAACACAGCATAGGAATAATCGGTGTAGATACAGACAGGAGAAGTATTCTGTGCCTCACGTTGGAAAACACTCCAAACAGCTATCAGCTTGCCAACTTGGGCACTGCCTTCCCCCTCTGTGATAATTCCTTCACCTGAGGAAGTGTGGAGGGCTACAGCCTTATGTTTCCACACCTTTCCTTCTCGCTTGGCAGAAGCATCCGTAAGCCAAGAATTTGCTGACCGTTTGGGGGAAAAAGGAGGGGCTACTCTAATGACTGAGGCAGGTTTGTCCTGGCTGCTACCCAAGTTTTCAGTTTCTTGGATTGCCAGATTTTTTACAGCTCCTTCAGTTCTTGAGAAGACGCTACAATCATGTTCAATCTGAGCATACCACTTCCTTACTGAGGTCCTCTGGGCCACCCCGTCAGGTGGGGGTGGTGCCAGTAGAGACAGCCTTAATAACTTTGAAAGGGCCTCTCAAAACAATTGGTTGTTGTTGTGCAATCTTCTCCACTTCTAGGAGAGCTAAGCTAACCACAAACAATCCTTTCTCCCAGGTAGTGTACCTTTTTTCAGCATCTTTAAAGCCACGGGAGTAAAAACCAAGAGGCTTCGTCGGACCCTCAGGACCCCGCTGCCATATGTGTACTGACAACCCTGAGGAGACCTGAAAAGCATCTGTGGGATGAATAGGGCCCAGGGCTTGGTGAGGCTGTTGCTTCAAAAACCAACAATTGCAGTGCTTCTTCTTGGGAAGCACTCCATTCCCATTTTGTCCCTTTTCTTAACAAGTTGTAAAGAGGTCTGGCAATTATGGAAAATCTGGGATGTGTTTTCTCCGGAGCACTAATACACATCCTAAAGCATGTTGGAGATCTTTTTTGGATTCAGGCATTTTAATCTGATCTGAAGAGGTTAGGGTATCAGGTGGGATACGTGTCATACCTCCTTTCCACCAAATTCCCAACAATTTCACTTCATGTGAAGGGGTTTGGGTTTTTTCTGAGGGAATTTGCAAATCAAGGCTTTCTAAGTGGGAGGTTATTTTCTGTTGGGTATCTCTCACTTCTTCTATTTCATCTCCTCCCACAAGGGTCTCATCAGTGTGTTGATGAACAGCTAGATTGTCCGCTTTGGGTACTTTTTCGAACTCTTGGGCTAAAGCGTGATGAGCCAGGGTAGGAGAATGTTTGTACCCTTGGCGAAGCCTAGTGAAAGTGTGTTGCTGTCCTTGCCATGCGAAAGCAAAACGGTCCATATCTTCTGGCTGTAAAGGTGTCGTAAAAAACATGTCTTTGACATCTACAGGTGGCATGACTGAATGAGCCTTTTCTTGAATCAATGTTATGAATTCTGCTAGATTTGGGACTGCTGCTGTAAGAGGGTCTGTGTTAGCATTTAGCCTACGAAAATCTATTGTCAGCCTCCACTTCCCATTAGGATTTTGCACTGGCCACACCGGAGAATTGAAAGGAGAATGGGTATGAAGTATTACTCCTTGTTGTCGTAGCTCCTGTATCACTGGCTTGATACCCTCTTTGGCACCCAGGGGAAGGAAGTATTGTTTCACATTAGTTACTTTGCTGAATGGTAGGGAGGCTGCAGCTTGGAGCAGTCTGATGTTAAAATGTGGTGTGCCAAAAGACCACAGAAGACCCTCTGAGTCCTCCCACTGCCTCCTAGCAAGGGCATTCAGCCCTAATAAATTGGTTGGAATATCTCCAATCACCCCATGGATGGAGAGTTGGTTTTCCTCTCCAGGCAAAGGGAGCTTGACTAAGGCCCCATTCATAGATTCTGTTGTTGTGCCCAAGGCACTTAAAACACAATATCGGTTCTTTGTTGGAACAATTCCACACCTCTGGGCATCTTTCTTTGTCAGCGCAGAAATTTGTGCCCCAGTGTCAATCAGAAAAGTTACAGGTGCCCGTTTAGGACTTGTAATAGCTGTGATCGTTATATCTCCCGTTTTATTTTTAGTGAGCATTCTCAGGTATACCTATGCTCCATTTCTTTGCCCACTGACAAGAAACAGAGGGTCTAGTTTCCCTGGTTTTGAGGAAGAATCTGTTCTGGCTCATTGGCCGGACTTTGAGGGAGAAGTGGCTTTGACTCACTGCCCAGATTCTGAGGGAGGAGGGGTGCACTGGGTTGAAGTGACGGATTGGGTAGAAGGGGCTTTTGGCAGTGCCAGTTAGACACTACCTTACTCAACTGATCAAGGGCTAAGCCATCCATCGCATTTCTGGGGACCCCCTTTTTGATACCTAATAAGCACCAATGCTGACGGTTAGGGATCTCTGGTTACATTCTTTGGTTTTTCACTATGAGGAGCCCTAATGTACCTGACACCTTTTGTTTTTTCTGATTTTTCCTCTGGGATTTTTATCGGTCCATATTTCCTACTGTAATTAATCAGATCTTCTTCAACCTCACTCCATGTCCAAACTTTGCAATCACCGGCAGGTGAATTTGATTGTGAACCTGGCGGCTGAGAGGGGGTTGAATATGGAGTAAACCCAGGATCGGTAGATGCAGTTTGGTCGCTCGGGTTTCCAAGGAATATGTCCAACCTCTCTACAGGACCTGCAGCAGCTATGGTTTTTTGCAGGACAGCTGCTGTAGATTGGAGTGATTCTGGAAGGCCTCGAATTAAAGGGGTCATCAGTTCAGGTTTCACAGGTAATTGCGTGGGGGATTCATATCCAGGAGTTAATTTCCTTTCATGGATCATTTGCAGACAGGCGGCTTTGTGGACGCTTTCTAGAAGTTGATCAGGGGTACCAACTGTAGCGAAAGGGTCTCCCCTTTCTAAAGGGTTGAGTCCCCCGGCCCAGAAAGCTGTGCGCTGAGTCAGCGACCATGTGTTACGTTTGTCTCCTGTTGTTAAGAGAACTCCATGTCCCCAGTATCCACTGGCCTCCTGTTCAGTGAATTGAATTTGGTCTCCTCCGGTGAGAGACACTTGGAAGACATATTCCGTCTCAGCTTTGTGGGGAAGCCGCCCGTACTCCTTTTTTAACTTCGCCAACTCAGGAGCAGTGTATGGTATTTGTTTAGTGGTGATATGCGGTTCAAAATCTTCATCATTGATATAATTATATTCTGTTTTAATTAGAGGTCCCATAGGAGGGCAGCAGTTTTCCCCACAATTTTTCACTAGCACTAGTTCTTCCTGGGGGTATATTTGGTTAATGTGAGGAGTTTTCTTTTCCTCTTTCTCTTTTGGTGAGTCAGCATTCTTTGAATTCTTAAAATATTCCTCCCTCAAAGCAGCCCGCAGCAAATGATTTTCATTCCTTTCTTCATCTGATTGTTCCTGTAAAATTTCCACTAGGTTTTGAAGGGAATCTGTGATTGCTTTCTCTTCACTACATCGCTTAAAGCAGTGATCTATAGCTGCTGTAAGGCATGCTCCTGAAACAGATTTAGGAGCAGATTATGGTTTTATTTTGGCCAAATTTAAACTTTGTCTCATGTTGGAATGAACATATTCTATCAGTCACACTCTCCAAATTAAACCAGTTATTTTGAGCCCATTCTTCCCCTGCCGGAGAGGGCCGGGCATTATGTTTTGCTAGCAGAGCATAAAATGCAGCTTTATTATTTGCACTAGGGTTTTCAGTCATTTTATAAAGGGATCAAAACCACTACAGGGAGGTAAAACCTAATTACACATTGCCACACAAACAGCTTCGCCGTGTCGCCCTTCGCTTCCCTGGGTGGGTGAAGAGACCAAAATCTGCCTGGGAGGTACTCCTTAAGTTACTTACGGTTGTCTCTTCGCTACACCAAGCAGTCCAAATTCACACACGCCCACCAAAACAGTTCCCCCTTTTACACTAAGAGATCTTTTTGTGGAAAATCTGAAGACAGAGCCCTCAGTTGAGTATGGGGTGCTTTTCACCTAGGCGTGTGCAGTTTGTGGGAAATTCGAGTCGTCCCCCTGTAAAGGATGCAGGATGTTTTGTCCACTAAATATCAAGTAGCAAGAAACCAGCTGCCTATACCCAGATAAGAGTCAGAGACAAATATGTGCTTGCCTAATCCCTATCTGTACTTGCTTAATCAGCTTTTAGTTCCAGGACCTTGAGCATAATGACCATACAAGGAAAGGGCAACCAAAAGACACTGGAGGATGACTACTAACCTTCATTCTGCAACCACCAGGAGGAAAAAAAGACCCCCTAGCAACAAGTCACACATGCGCAGAATACCATGAAAAAGACACGTTAACAGGAAAAGAGACTGTATAAGAAGGAACTGGAACTGGCGAAAAGCACGGCAGTTGGTGGAGTGGAGACTCCCCTGCCGCCCAGCGCTGTATTTGCTTTTGCCTTGCTTGCTTGCTGTTAATAAATAAAATTGTAATTAGCAGATTGAGTCTCGGAATTCATTACACCCCTTGCTTTCTAGACACCGCTCACCCTTTGCGGGGTGTCAGGCTAGGTGCGGCTGGAGTGAAACGTCCTTCCCCTATTACAGACTACACACAACCTTGCAACCCCTTCTGTCTGTCAGAAATCCTGTCCGTGATGCCAGTTTAATGTCACGATCTGCTAATAGAAGTGAGGGTCGTGATGGTTTGTTTACAGATCTCCGAGTGCAAAAGGACACAAGGGATTTCAGTTTTAATCACCTTTTCACCTTTGTTAAGTACCCACAACATGGTAATGTGATAGAGGAGAGAAAGAGAGAGAGAGAGAGAAAGAAAAACAAAGTAAAAGAGTAGAGAGGAAGAAAGGGGGGGCAATGGCTACCAACAGATGAGACGAAGTCCTCGTGCTCTGCTGCCAATAGATTTGTCTTCTTTCCGTGGGGAGATCTCATCTCAGTTATTTCAGAAAGTCCCTTTATAGCCCTTTTTCGAAACGAGGGGCAACTGGCCAAGACCGTATCTATGTTTCGTAATAACATTGCAAAACTAAAAGCTAGCCCTAACTATCACAGGTACATACCAAGCATGCCTCTTTCTCCTATGCTAACTATGGTTTACCAAAATATGAATATCGATCTAATATCGATATCCAACTGAGATGGACAAAAACTCTTAACAGTTTAGAGTTAGAAAGTGTATGTTTTATTTTTGCATGGGATAGCTCCCTAAGTCGCAGGCCCTGATACAAGCAAACATGATACCTTTTATTTCCACGTATTATGAATATCCAAAATACAAAATGCGTATTCATAGTGTTGACACCTCCCATTCTCCGCTTTGTATGGAAATGAGCTTACATGTCATTAAGCATGCGTAGCGTGTGATCTGAATGGAGTCGGTGGTCTTGAATTGGGTCAGTGGTCCTAAGGAAGATGAAGTAACTCATCTTCCTCACTCTGACCTTTATGCCTTTCTGAGTTTTAACAATTCTAATTACTTTAGTGACCTCTAAGTTTCTTCTTGTGTGACTTTTGGATGGGCTCCCACAAAGGGAGGAAATTGGTAATTGTCTTTATTCTATACACCAACTTATCAATGTTTCTGCTCATTATTCTAAGCACAGCTAAACAAACATGCAAATGACAGATCATCAGTTCAGACTAAAGAAAATCCAAAACGTGGACAGCATCTCCCTTCTGCTGGAAGCCTTCAAGTTCACCACTGCAGTCTGCAGCCTACACAGATCATCTGAGGATTGTAAAAGTTCTCCAAGGAAGAACAAGAACAAGGCTAATGCATGCACACAAACGCTGATCAAAAGCACTTGATGCTCTTGGACAAAAAGATGTAACCTTCACTTTTGGAAAGACAAGGTGACTACGGTTGTCTCCACAGTACTCGCAGGAAAAAATCCCTGAAGTTTTGTAAAACCTCTTTTCAGGGCTTTGTTAACTTCATTTTTGTTAAGAATTGGGGAACGCAGAGAGACCTGTCACTTTTTTGCAGAATGCCATAGAAACTGCTACACTCACCTCAACAACAGTCCAAATAACCTTCTCTGCAAATACTGACCATATGCAGTTCTGGTTGATACAAACCCCCATTACCTAAGAAAAGGAACAACTCGGCAAGCAGTTTGCAAAGATGAACAACTTAGCACGACTGCGGCTGATGACATGCCCTGACTTTTTTTACCTTCAGCTGTGGGTGCCGTACCTTCCTACCCTCACACATGCCACTCAAAGCTGCTTGCGTGGAGCTCTCGCACCACCTATGCCAGCAACGGTGCCAAGCCGCCACCCTTCTTCAGCACCATCGCACCTACCACAAGGTAGCTGAATCAGAGGGAAAAGGAGGTCGCCAGTGGAGGGAAGTTGTTTCCCCTGACAGCTAAGCTCCAACTTTGGTGTCCCTTGTGTCCTCCCCAGGACTTGCGGGAAAACGCCTCGGCGGAGCGCAGCGCTGGGCGGGAGCGGCCGGCAGAGCACCGAGCGCGCTCCCCACTCCCTCCCGCCCGCGCCGCTGCGGAGACCCCGGCTTCGCCGGAATCGGCCACGTGCTGCACGGAGGGCAGCGCGGCAAAGGCGGTCGCCCCTCGTTACCCTAGGAAGGCCGGCCTCGGATCCCCGCTCTCTCCACCGGCACGGGCAGTGCCAGCAGACTGTCGCTGCGGCCGCCGCTGGCCGAAAGCCTCGCCGCGCACCGCCCGGCCGGCCCCGCCGCTCCGCGGGGTCACACGGCACCTGCCGTGGGCGGCAGCCGAGCGACAGCAAGCAGAAGCGCTCACCGCCGCGCCACTCGCCGCCCCGCCCGGGCGCTCCTCTCCTCGCGCTACCACCATGGCGCCGGCCCGCCCCGCCTTCCCCGTCGCCTGCGGCGCAACGCGGGTGCTCCGAGCCACGCAGCACGCGTGCGGCCGGGCCCTGCCGAGCCGCAGGCGGAGCCGGGGCACGGCCCGCGCGGGAGAGCTTCCGGCGAGGCTGGGCGGGCGGCGAGCGCGGCCGAGCGTGAACGCGCCAGGCGGGGTCGGCCGGCGGCGCGATGGGGAGCTAGATGGAGGCGGCAGCACCGCGCGGCATAAAAGAGCTGATCGTCCCGCAGCCGCCCGCTCCGCAGCCCCTCGGCTGCTGTCGAGAAGGGCCCCGGCCCTGGCCGCGCCGGTGGCGAGGTGGCTCCGCAGACCTCAGGCAGCCCTGGCGGGGCAGGGGAGCACTGCGAGCAGCCCCGGGGCCTCGCAGCCGTCTGTAACGCGCGGTGGGAGCCGCCGGCAACTATTTTGCACCTCCCGGGGGGCTGGGGAGGAGCACGGAGAGCACGCAGCAGGTCGCTGCCGTTGGGGAAAATTAATCCACCATGCCTGAGGTTGATGTCCGAAAAGGAGACAGAGGAGTCCTGCAACATTCTTCGACTACAGGGAGAGTCCCTGGGGCTTTTCCCATGGGGTCTGTCAAACGGTTGCGGGATGCAGCCCCCTTTTGATGTCAAGTTCCCAGCCACAGCACCCTCTTCCCCACTGGCTGAGGTATTCGGGAGATACAGACTTCCAGAACTGCCTACTCTATGCCCTCCTCTAATATGCACCCCCCATTTGGCATCGAAAAGAAAGAAAAAGAAACCATTCCTAATTCTATTAAGTCTTTGTTGCCTTGCTCTGGGTTCAGGAATTTAACACGGCCTTGATTAATCAACAGTCTCTGATGATTAGTAGCAGTTCTAGAGAACTAATACTTTCTTCTGTTACTTCACTCCGCATAAGTTCCTAGCCTTGTCTACAGGCCAATTCACACGGTCTGTTTGTAAAGACTCATCCATCTCATTCCTTTTAATCCCTCCTTTCTTTATTTAATCTGTATTTGTCTTTACAAACCTTAATTACCATTGATTTAATTTTTTCTTCTTGAGTCTTCTGGGATTTTGCTATTATTTGCAGTGACATCCTCTTCTGTCCTTTTGTAGTCGTTTCTGGATCAGGTAGGCATGGCTGCTACCTGCTGAAAAAGCTGCACCCAGCATGGTGTCACGTATGGTCAAAAGATTCGAGTTGCTATAGCATAGAAGAGGAGAAATGGTATTCATTTAGTGTTGGGGTCTCCCCCCCTGCCATGGAGCCCTGGGCGATGGGCCCTGGGGGGGAGACACGGGGTTTCCCTGCCCCTGGTCAGCTTCATTCCCCCTTGGTTGGTTTGTGTTCCCCGGTGTGGCCAAGGACCCTCGGGTCCCGTGACTGGGGGAGTTCCTGAGCAGAGCCCCGGCCATGTGGCTGAAGAAATAAAGACCTCTGAAACATCTACCACCAAGCTGTCCATATCTACTTCTTTTCCACGGGATTCCTGGTTTGATATAGGCGTGTTACAGTAATCCCTGCTGTAACAATTTAGCCCATAGCTGGCCAGTTAGCCAGGAAAACATGTCCCATTACCATCCTTTCAACACTTGGACAGGTCCATGAGCTGAGGTTATTTCCTCTGTTATTTGTTTGACCACTTTTCCGCTGTCATCTGCTTGCAAACAGCAGCTCGAGTCATTTAATTTCCCACAAACTCCTCCTTCTTCTGCTAACAGATAATCTAATACCATCCAATGTTGAAATACCGCTTTCCTCATTGAAGTGGGTTGCTCAGCAAGACGGTCAAGAGCTGTGGCTGGCTGGTTGGTAATTATTTCTGAGACAGCTTGTACCCTAATTATCTCATTCAAATGATAAATGGGTTTCCAGGCATCTGGGATGAATTCCTTAGGTTTCCAAGTGGCTGGTCCATCATGTTGCGTAACTTGTTCTGGTGGCCATTCATCTTTTCCCCCTTCTGGGGTGCTCCCTGCAGCCAAGGCTGCATCAGCTGACTGCTTTTCTCTAATTAAATCATCACAGATTTGGATTCCTAAGCGACTTCCCTGAATTTGTAGTAGCAAAAAGAACAATGGTCTAAGATATACACCATATCCCTGACCAGTTTGGAGGTAACCTGAGTTAAGCATGTTAGCCACAAATCCAATCATGTCCTTTCAAAGCCCGTGTTCCATTAGCAAAGGGGCCTTCCTACCCTTGGTCATCAATTGGTGGGTCAAAATACAGCAGGATTCCCTGGCCTAACGGTCCTCCAACAATAGCTGCCCCACCATAAGGGTCACAGCATTTGCATTTCCAAGCTCCCACACAGGGTTCCCATCTACATTTACATCTGCAAGTTGCTTGCTTGGATTTGGAGCAGAACTCACTAAAAGGCTTTGAGTTCCAATCCGCTGTTGCCATTCCCACTGATAATCACAAACAACATGTCTTCTACTTGTGGGATTTTTGTGGGGACAGCTTAAAAATAGGTGGTCAAAAAAACCCCTTGTCCCTCCCCATTGCTTTACAGGCTTCCAAATGTTTTTGGTAAGTGTGGTAAGAACACCTTACAGCAGCTACCATTAGTGAGCTGAACAGCTATTTGATTGCAATTGTCTTGATGTTTGGAACAATTGTAAGGAGGGCAATTGTGGGTCCAAACCCAATTGTTTAAAGCCAGAGGGAAAGTCAATTGACAAACGCCTTTTCCTACATAGACCCGCCCTGTCCTGTTTAGGCCTGTTGGAGAAGAATGAAGTGGCCATGTGTTGGGGAGGATGAAAGTTTGGTAAGAAAGTTTCACAGGTATGTAGGCTTGGCAGCAAGGTGTGAGAATGTAGAAGCTGGGGATGAGGTAGAAATGAAAGCAAGTTTTGATGTAGAAGAAAAGATGTTTTGCTGAAACAGTGATCGCTGAGTAACTGAGAAGGCAAAGGTTGGAGATGAGTTGGAAGGAGATTTTTAGGAGCAGGACAAAGGTATGTGATTACAAACAAAGACATGTTTTTCACCAAGTAAGTAAGTCTCAAGAAGAGCATAAGTGAATAGAAAAGGTGTCTTTCCCAAAAAGAAAGATATGGCAGGCAAACAAGAAATGTTGATGTAGCAAGAAGAAGAAAGGTCTAAGAATTTTCCACTGGAAGCTTAAATTGTAACTTACTCTTGTGATTGGATAATAATGACTATAATATGGTGATGGTAGTAGCTATGATAGGCTATAGGCCAATGTCAAGGTGTTGTGTATGGTGCTTATTGGTTGTTACGTGCTAAAATACTCTGCAAAGAAAAGTATAGAATGCTCTGTAACTTGAACAGCAAGCGGCTTCAGGTATGCCTACAACTGGAGCTGGCAGCTGTAGGGCTGGCTCTGGATAGCCACTCCCTGAAATGCTGGAACTTTGCCTATGCAATAAACAGCTTTCAAGAGAGCCACCTGAAGTCCAGACATCCTTCGTGAAACCTTCTCCTATAGCCATGGACTTCCTTCTTTGGCCCCAAATCCCGTCCTAGTATGGACCTGATGTCAGGTGTTGAGCCACCACTTAGGTTCAGCTGGGCTAGCCAACCACAGGCACTCTTCAGATCCTCCAGGCCCTCCACAGAGCCAGCAATTGCTAAGGTGAAAAACTTTTGCTACTTCTTCTGCTAAGGCTGCAAATTGATTCTCCCACTCCTGGCCTAAACTTAGCTGACCATATAAAAGTAGAGTTATTCAGGAAAATGTTTTAATAGTGTGATCTAATTAGCTAGTCTAATTTTCCCGTTGTCTTCTGCAGCACCTGTGGCAATTGAAGACACAGAAACTACTTAACAATGGCTGCAAGTATTAGCGCCCCAGTGAGTGGAGATTCTAGAGGAGGGATACCCATAGAGACTATTTCAGCAGGTGGTCTGTGGGTAGGCACGCAGGGCTTCCTCTGATGTCGAAGCACTGGCTACTGCTCCGGCCCACTCCTGCAGAGTGTCAGTCACGGCCTCCCAGCCTTCTCCTCCAGCTGAGATGTGCAAATCTCTGAGGCTTCAGAGACCTTGACCCGAGAGTGACGGGTCCACCTGTGTTCAGCTGTCTTCATGGCTGTTTCTGTCGTCAGTGACACTTGGAATGGGCCACGCCATTTCAGAACCACTGGCGCTTCTTTCTACTCCTTAACTAGGACTCAATCTCCTGGTTGGATGTTACAAGCAGCAAAGTCCAAAGGTGGGGCTTGTGCCAGCTGAGCTTCCTGTTGAAGGGGTTTCACAAGAAGCAGTATCCTGGCCACAGATGGTTTTAAATATACATCACTTACCTCTACTCCCCCACTAGGTTGAGACTTAGCCGGGTAATTCATAACAACGACGGAAAGGGGGAGAACGGAATCTCTCTTCTGGCTCGGGCTCTCATTCTCGCCAAAGCCAATGTCCAAAGCCCTAGCCATGGCATCTTGGTTTCTATTACCAGCTTCAAAAGGTGTTTATTTCTCTAGTCATTGTTTTCTACCCGAGCTGAGCTCTGGGGGTGCCAGGGCCTATGGAGGTTCCATTGTGTTCCTAAAGAAGCCAAAACCCCTTGAAGGATCTTTCCTGTCAAATGAGTTCCCCTATCTGAGTCTATTGCTTCTACAATGCTGTATCTTGGAATGATTTGTTCCAAAAATGCCTTAATACCTGATCCTGTCGTTGCTGAAGCAGTTGGAAATGCTTCTGGCCACCTTGCTAGCTGACAATACCATTACCAGAAGACATGAAGCCTTCCCACTTGGGGCATCTCAGGAAAATCCACCTGGCATCTTTGGAAGGGACCTGCAGCCCAAGGCCTCCCTCCCCTGGCAAGTTACTTTGTAACTTGGCTGTTTGCTTTAGCACAGATCAAGCAACCTTCAACAGCTCGTTTTGCCAGTCTAAAAAGACCCCCAGCACCATCCAGCATGAGGAAGGCTTCTGCCAATCCTCAGGAGGTGCAAGGACTCTCTTCACGGAGTTCTTTTACTATTGGTAGGGCCAAAGCTTCTGGTATCTCTTGTTTGCCATCCCTTGTAAACCAAGTATTGCCTTTTTTCTCTGCCACACGGCTTTTAACTGTATCTCGAACTCCTCTGGCAGAAAAGACAGCTTCCCGGCCAGTGATGGAGTCACTGCCAGCAAAGGGGGCATCTTGGAGAGTTCTGGCAGAAGTGTTGCTTTCTGACTTTCTTCATCCACCAAAAAGGAGACAGAGCAGGCCTGTAACATTCTTCAACTACAGGGAGAGGCCATGGGGCTTTTGCCATGGAGTCTCTCAACTGATTGCGGGACGCAGCCCCCTTTTGATGCAAAGTTCCTGGCAACAGCACCCTCGGAGGTACTCGGGAATTACAGACTTCCGGAACTGCCTACTCTAGGCTCCCCTCTAATATGCACCCCCCTCTTGGTATGGAAAAGGAAGAAAACGAAACTATTCCTAATGCTATGAAGTCTTTGCTGCCTTGCTCTAGGTTCAGCAATTTAACATGGCCTTGGCTGAGCAACAGTCTCTGTCGATTAGTAACAGTTTCTAGAACTAAGACTTTCTTCTGTTACTCCCCTACCAGTAAATTCCTAGCCTTGTCTAAGGACGGATTCACACGGTCTCTTTGTAAAGACACATCTATGTTACTTCTTTCACTCCCACACCTTCTTGGTGGTGGGATGGCTCCCCCCGGCACAGCACCTGGCACAAAACCCCCCTATGCACATACACACACACCTGCACTTACCCTGCACTCCGCTGCACACACACACACACACACACCTCCCGCACACTAACACCCCCCTCCACATCCCTGCCATGCTACTTGCAGTTGCCCCGCCCCTGCCATCCCAGCCGGCTGGCAGCACTCACTCCTCACATGCTTCCCCATGCCTTGCGTTTCCTTGCTGCCCCCTCTGTAGCCTTCCCTCAACCTGCCTTTTCTTCCCTGCCTTGCATTGACTTGCTCACCCATCCCCCACCTGACTTCCTTTCACATTCGTCTAGCTCTGGCCTCACCTTTCCTTTTCCTTCTAGGACCCTCATTGCCTTGCCTCGCCAAGCAAGGCCACACAGAGCAGTTGGTCCTGGCCGCTTTTGTGTACCAGCAGTCCTCGAATGTACTTCTCACCTGCCTTGCCTATCCTTGCCTTGCCTTGGCAACACAACAGTTTCCTTGCCTTGCCCTGCTAGCTCTCTGGAGCCTTGCATTCCTTTGCACGTCCATGCCCTGCCCTTGACCTGCCTACTGCTTTCCTCCAGGGCCTTGGATTGCCGAGCCCTTCTTGTTTCTGCCTGGCCACCCATCAGTGGACTTCCCTTCCTACGGCCAGCCTTGCCTCTAACGTCTGGGCCTTCTCTTGCCTACCACTCCATTTGCTTTCCCCTCACTGCTCTGGCCTTGCTTACCTCTCCCTTGACTTGCCCACAATTGCCTGCACTTGCTTTGCAGCGCCTTGCCTGCATGGAAGGCGAGGGCAAGAGTGGTAGGCAGGGCAAAGCAAAGCCAGCAAGTTGTAGGTAGTGCAAGGCAAGGCAGCAGAGGCAAAGGAAGCAGAGCAAAGGTAGCTTAAGAAGAACTAGACAAGGTACTGAAGGCAAGGCAAGGCCAAGAGACTTGGAGTGCCTTTCCTTGCCAAGGCAAGGACATAGTGCCAGTGTTGCTGGAGCAGAATGTTAAGGTAGCATGGGGAGGAATAGTCCAGCAAGACATTTCTCTTCTGGCCCCTGGGCGTGTAGGGGCAACTGTTGGATCTATTCTGTACTGGAGGTGGATCAGTGGATGGATGTGTTGTATTTTGGAGGAGGGGATGCCGTTTCTTTGGAGATGGGCTTGTAGTTGCTCTCTTTGGCAAGGAGAGCAGGTTTGGATGTGCACATCAGGTGCTCTTAGGGATTTTAAAGGCTTTTCCCAAGAGGCAGAGCTCTCTCTGGCTTAGAGCTGTTGAGCTGTCCGTGGGAATGCAAAGGCCAAGCTTGTGAGCCTTTTGTCCTGGTGCCTTTAGTGTGTGAGCAGTCCGTGGTGCCGTTGTCTTTGGATGCTGACTCTGGGAGAGGGAAGGCTTAGGATGGTAGCTAGAGCTGAGAAGGAAAGTGCTGAGAACAGCGTGTGTGCTGCTAGTTTGAGGGGTGCAGTTGAAGTTGCAGGCAGCAAGATCTTCCTCAGCCCGCACTGTTTTGAGCTCTGTTTTTGCCAGATGGTTTCAAGTTGGTGGGCAGAATCTGCGAGAGGGCAAAGATTGGTTTGGGCCAAAGAGGTTTGTCTGCCTCTTGGAGTGCGGTATAAAGAAGAGTCCGCTCTTGGAAGGGGAAGATGAGGGAAATCTTTTTGTCCTGAGGTGCTGTTGATTTGAGTGCAGGGACGTTTGCAACTTGCCTCTGCCCTTGGGGTGGTTTCGAGCAGCGCCAGGCGCTTGGCCTTCTTTTGCAAGTCGTCAGCGCCATCGTGTGCTTGTTTCGAGGAGCGCTGACAGTGCCGGGGAAAAAGCCAAGCGCTTCGCTGGCGCCGCCCCAAGTCGTGTGCGAGCAGTTGGTGGAAGAGCTCCGCTGTGCATCCTTCCTCTTGGAGACACAAAAGAATGTGATCCTGCGCGTAGCGGGGAAGCAAGAGGAATCTTTTCATTGTTGGCTGTGCAGTTTCTAAGCGGCAAAAGTCAAGGCAGCTCCAGCACGGCCTCTTTCTTTCAGAACCTCTTCTGTGCCATCATGAACATGCTCAACATGCAACTCGCACCCACTGAACTGCATCAAAGGTCCTGGAGAGACGCACTTTCCTTCAAGCTCTAGCTACCATCCTACCCTCCACCTCTCGCCGATCCCAAAGCCCTTCCGAACATCCAGCAGCTGCACGCAGAGAACAAGTGCTAGAAGAAGGCGTTGGCCTTCAGATTCCTTCTAAAGTCTGTAAACTAGGCGAAACATTGCAGTGACCAGCACTTTCCTTCGCAACTATCTACAGAGCGTCATCACATTCTCTCAGAGTGGCTAAGTCCACCCTTGCAGCACAGCAGCGTTTCCAGCCACAGTTCGGACTGAGAGATGGGCCAGGTGAGAAAGCATTTGTTGACTATCCCTCGTCTCTGGAAGACTTGATACTCGCAGCGCAATCACGTCCACACACCTTCAGTGTGGCCAAGTTCAAGCCAGCTAGAGCTCACAGAGACGGGAGAGGCAGGAGAGAAACCGTTCCAAAAGTACCGTGTACTTAGGGCAGCATTCAAACTGTGCACAGCACTCTACAGCACTGTAGACCGTGGCTTCTCTGACAAGACGTGCCATCCCATTGTTGGCTCTCGCAGCTCGCTTGCTAGCTGCTCTCCTGAAGAAAAGAACTAGGAGGAAAAGCCAATGCTGGGCTGCACCTTCCCCTTGCCTCCCGTAAAGCCACTTCAACTCCCCGCTGCACTCTCTACTTCCCCTCTCCTTGGCATCGACCACTGGGTTTTCTGCATCTCGGAGCCCAAAGGTAAGCGCCAGTGTTCCCAGGGATGCTTGGAAGAGGGAGAAGTAGTAGCACAAGTAGCTGCCGTTGAACTTCCTCCTTCTCAATGCTAACGTGAAGTCGGCAGGCAGGCGAGCGCCAGCCACGCTCCTTTCTCAGTTTGGACGCTGCGGACACGAGCCCGGTGCTCGGCGCCTTCGTTCGGCCTCTTTAGTAGCCATTGTCGCGCTTTCATTCTGCCGGAGTCGAAGCGCCGTCTACTTGTGGCACAAAGAGCACGGTGCCGGCAGCCAAATGCTCCAGCCGACTGCTTCTGCCGACACACGCCTGGGCTATGCACTTTGCCTCTCAGCGCCATACAGCAGCACATTCGCTCTAAATGTAAAGGGAAAGATTCTCGGCTACGTCTGGTACAGAGAACAGCTTTAGTTCAACGGGCTTACCCAGAGCATGCCCCCGACGCGTGGGAACTTGTATTTGCACCACATTGCAGTCGCAGTCCTCTTTCCTTTACAGGCTACACAGCGCCGGCAGATCGCGGTGCTCTCTTCACCTGCCTTCTCACTTCCAAGTAGCACCGCGCACATTAGAGCCTTGCAGGGAGAGAAGACGCGGATAGGCGTCTCGCCCAGAAGAACGTGGCAGGGCGAAAAGGTGTTCTTCTTTTGTCTTCCTCGTCGCCCAGAGTGTGCTGCTGTGTTGAAAGTCTTGGCCAGCGAAAAGCTACACCAGCAAGTATTTCTCTCCTGATGCATTGCGCTGAGCGAGAGCTGAGGAAAATGCTTGCACAGCACACTGTGGATGCGTGCAGTACACACGCTGAAGAGCGGCACGGCCAAAAGTCATCGCTGGGCTTCAGTTCTGTCCAGAGCACAGAAGGCGAAGAACCAAGCAGCTGGGCACCGGCTGCATGTACATAGTGGAGCGAATTTCACATGTGCAGCCAAGAGCTGCTTCACAAGCAGATTCAGCTGAGAATGCTCTGGCTGCTTCACAAAGGAAGGTGCTGTGTTGCACTCCTGGACACTACCTGGTCAGAAGCAGTTTCTTACACCTTCAATGCTGCAGAGTCCATGCAGCTGGAGCATCCCCAGAAGGACGCGTCCAGCTGGAAGGCGTTCTTCAAGTACACCCCTCTTCCAAGTAGCCTTGAAACTGAGCACAATACACTGCGGCTCGGCAGCTTTCTTCTCAGATAGACGTGCCGTCTCACATTATGCACTCTCGCAGCTCAGTTGCCCACTTGCAGCAGCTGCTCCCAAAGAAAAAGGCTCCAGAAGGAAAAGCCACTGCTGGGCTGCACCTTCCCCTTGCCTCACGTCAAGCACCTGAAACTGTCCGCTGCACTCTCGATTTCCTTTCTCCGCCGTATGGCCAAACATTAACGTAATCGTAGTTCTTTCCAGGGAAAGCTGCGAGAGAAATAGGTATCAGCACAAGTAGCTGCAAGTTGGACATTAAGTTTCCGAGCTGCTAACGTGAATCCGAAAACAAGCGAGTGGCAGGCACGCTTCCTCTTGCAGCCTGTGCGATGCCCACAGCAGCTCCGTGCTCTGCCTTCGTTCTTACGCTCGTCGTAGCAGGTGGCGCTTTCGTTTTGCTGGAGACGAACCGTCGTCTACTTCTCGCGCAGAGAGCACGGTGCCGGCAAGCCAAATGCTGCAGGCTGCTGCTTCTGCCGAAACACGCCTGGGCTATGCAATTTCTCTCTAGCGCTGAAGTAGTACCACATTCTCTTTGCTTTGTAGCCAGCATCTTTGCGGAAAGCTTCTCGGCTACGTCAGGCACAGAGAACAGCTTTATTTTAACGGGCTTAACCGGAGCTTGCCCCCGACGCGTGGCAACTTGTATTTGCACCACATTGCAGTGGCAGTCCTCTTTCCTTTACAGGCTGCACAGCGCCGTCAGATGGCAGCGCTTCTCTGCACCTGCCTTCTCACTTCCAAGTAGCACCGCGCACATTAGAGCCTTGCAGCGAGAGAAGACGCGGATAGGCGTCTCGCCCAGAAGAACGTGGCAGGGCGAAAAGATCTTCTTCCTTTCTCCTTCTTCTTGCCCGAATTGTGCTGCTGTGTTGAAAGTCTTGGCCAGCGAAAAGCTACTCCAGCAAGTGTTTCTCTCCTGACGCATTTCGCTGAGCGGGAGCTACGCGGACAGTGTGGACCCTGTGAAACAGCAAGAAAATGATTGTACGTCGAGCTGAGGAAAATCCTTGCACAGCACACTGTGGATGTGTGCAGTACACACGCTGAAGAGCGGCACGGCTAAAAGTCATCGCTGGGCTTCAGTTCTGTCCAGAGCACAGAAGGCGAAGAACCAAGCAGCTGGGCACCGGCTGCATGTACATAGTGGAGCGAATTTCACATGTGCAGCCAAGAGCTGCTTCACAAGCAGATTCAGCTGAGAATGCTCTGGCTGCTTCACAAAGGAAGGTGCTGTGTTGCACTCCTGGACACTACCTGGCCAGTAGCAGTTTCTTACACCTTCAATGCTGCAGAGTCCATGCAGCTGAAGCACCCCCAGAAGGACGCGTCCAGCTAGAAGGCGCTCTTCAAGTACCCCCCTGCTCCAAGTAGCCTTGAAACTGAGCCCAACACACTGCGGCTCGGCAGCTTTCTTCTCAGAGAGACGTGCCGTCTCACATTATGCACTCTCGCAACTCACTCAGTTGCCCGCTTGCAGCAGCTGCTCCCAAAGAAAAAGGCTCCAGAAGGAAAAGCAACTGCTGGGCTGCCCTTTCCCCTTGCCTCACGTGAAGCACCAGAAACTGTCCGCTGCACTCTCTATTTCCATTCTCCGTCGCATCTACCACTGTAATGTCTGCATCTCGAAGAATAAACCCCGGCACAATTCTTTCCAGGGAAAGCTGGAAGAGAAATAGGTAGCAGCACAGGTAGCTGCAAGTTTCCGACTGCTAACGTGAATCCGAAAACAAGCGAGTGGCAGGCACGCTTCCTCTTGCAGCCTGTGCGATGCCCACAGCAGCTCCGTGCTCTGCCTTCGTTCTTACGCTCGTCGTAGCAGGTGGCGCTTTCGTTTTGCTGGAGACGAACCGTCGTCTACTTCTCGCGCAGAGAGCGCGGTGCCGGCAGCCAAATGCTGCAGGCTGCTGCTTCTGCCGAAACACGCCTGGGCTATGCAATTTCTCTCTAGCGCTAGGTAGCACAACATTCTGTCTGCGTTGTGGTCTTTATCTTAAGGGAAAGATTCTCGGCTACGGCTCGCCCAGAGAACTGTTCCGGGACAATACATGTGTTTTATTACCCCTTCTCGCAAGGAGACTGTGGTGCTGCGTTGGAACTGTTGGCTAGTTCATCATGTGCTTCCCTCCTGATGCATTTTGCTGAGCGAGAGCTGAGGAAAATCCGTGCGCTGCGCACTGTGGATGCGTGCAGTATACACGCAGAAGAGCGGCAAAGCTCCTAGACATCGCACACACCAGCCCAGTGGCCTGGGGCTGCGTTCTTCTCCCTTACCGGCGCTGGACAGAACTGAAGCATTCAGCTTTGGCTCACTTCAGTGTGTGTGTACTGCACGCATCCACAGTGCGCAGTGCGCGGATTTTCCTCAGCGCTACGTGCAAGTACAGCCTTTCTGCTTCGCAGAGCCCGACTGTCCGCACAAGCTCTCGCTCAGAGAAATGTCAGGAGAGAAGCACTTGCTGCATTAGCCTTCCGCTGGCCAACAGTTCCAACGCAGCACATAGTCTTACTGCGAGAAGGGGTAAGAAAACGCACGCAGCACAGCAGCACAATCTGGGCGACGAGGAGGACAAAAGAAGACCATCTTTTCGTCTTTGCACGATTTTCTCTGCCACACATCTATCCACGTCTTTGCTTCCTGCAAGGCTCGAATGTGCGCGGTGCTACTTGGAAGTGAGAAGGCAGGCGCAGAGAAGCACTGCCATCTGCCGGCGCTGTGCAGGCTGTAAAGGAAAGAGGACTACCCCTGGAATGCGGTGCAAATACAAGTTCCCACGCGTCGGGGTAAGCGCCGGGTAAGCCCGTTGAACTAAAGCTGTTCTCGGTGCCAGACGTAGCTGAGACTCTTTCCCTTTACATTCAGGCTACAAAGCAAAGAGAATGTGGTGCTACCAAGGGCAGCGAAGGAAAGTGCACAGCCCAGGTGTGTTTCGGAAGGGACAGCAACCTGGAGCGTTTCTCTGGAGGGTTTCTCTGCCGGCGTGCCCTCTGTGCGACAAGATGACGACGGTTCGACTCCGGCAGAATGAAAAGAACGAAATGGTACGAAGAGCATAAGAATGAAGGCAGAAGCACCTAGCTGGTGTGTGCATAGCACAGGCTGCAAGAGGAAGCGTGGCTGCCACTCGCTTGTTTTCAGATTCACATTAGCAGTTGAAAACAGAAAGTTCAACTTGCAGCTACTTGTGCTGCTACCTATTTCTCTTCCAGCTTTCCCTGGAAAGAATTGTGCCGGGGTTTATGCTTCGAGATGCAGACATTACAGTGGTAGATCCAACGGAGACTGGAAATAGAGAGTGCATCTGAGAAGGAAGCTGCCGAGCCGCAGTGTGTTGGGCTCAGTTTCAAGGCTACTTGGAAGAGGGGGGTACTTGAAGAACGCCTTCCAGCTGGACGCGTCCTTCTGGGGGTGCTCCAGCTGCATGGACTCTGCAGCATTGAAGGTGTAAGAAACTGCTACTGACCACGTAGTGTCCAGGAGTGCAACACAGCACCTTCCTTTGTGAAGCAGCCAGAGCATTCTCAGCTGAATCTGCTTGTGAAGCAGCTCTTGGCTGCACATGTGAAATTCGCTCCACTATGTACATGCAGCCGGTGCCCAGCTGCTTCGTTCTTCGCCTTCTGTGCTCTGGACAGAACTGAAGCCCAGCGATGCCTTTGAGCTTTGCCGCTCTTCAGCGCGAACACTGCACGCATCCACAGTGCGCTGTGCACGGATTTTCCTCAGCTCGACGTACAATCATTTTCTTGCTGTTTCACAGGGTCCACACTGTCCGCGTAGCTCCCGCTCAGCGAAATGCGTCAGGAGAGAAACACTTGCTGGAGTAGCTTTTCGCTGGCCAAGACTTTCAACACAGCAGCACAATTCGGGCAAGAAGAAAGAGAAAGGAAGAATATCTTTTCACCCTGCCACGTTCTTCTGGGCGACACGCTTTTCCACGTCTTCTCTCCCGGCAAGGCTCTTATGTGCGCGGTGCTACTTGGAAGTGAGAAGGCAAATGAGGAGAGCACCGCGATCTGCCGGCGCTGTGTAGCCTGTAAAGGAAAGAGGACTGCCACAGAAATGTGGTGCAAAATACAAGTTGCCACGCGTCGGGGGCAAGCTCCGGTTAAGCCCGTTAAAATAAAGCTGTTCTCTGTGCCAGACGTAGCCGAGAATCTTTCCGTAAAGATGCTGGCTACAAAGCAAAGAGAATGTGGTGCTACTTCAGCGCTAGAGAGAAATTGCATAGCCCAGGCGTGTTTCGGCAGAAGCAGCAGCCTGCAGCATTTGGCTGCCGGCACCGTGCTCTCTGCGCGAGAAGTAGACGACGGTTCGTCTCCAGCCAAACGAAAGCGCCACCTGCTACGAAGGGCGTAAGAATGAAGGCAGAGCACGGAGCTGGTGTGTGCATCGCACAGGCTGCAAGAGGAAGCGTGCCTGCCACTCGCTTGTTTTCAGATTCACATTAGCAGTTGAAAACAGAAAGTTCAACTTGCAGCTACTTGTGCTGCTACCTATTTCTCTTCCAGGTTTCCCAGGAAAGAATTGTGCCGGGGTTTATGCTTCGAGATGCAGACATTACAGTGGTAGGTCCAACGGAGAATGGAAATCGAGAGTGCAGCGGACAGTTTCAGGTGCTTGACGTGAGGCAAGGGGAAAGGGCAGCCCAGCAGTGGCTTTTCCTTCTGGAGCCTTTTTCTTTGGGAGCAGCTGCTGCAAGTGGGCAACTGAGCTGCGAGAGTGCATAATGTGAGACGGCACGTCTATCTGAGAAGAAAGCTGCCGAGCCGCAGTGTGTTGTGCTCAGTTTCAAGGCTACTTGGAAGAGGGGGGTACTTGAAGAACGCCTTCTAGCTGGACTCGCCCTTCTGGAGGTGCTCCAGCTGCATGGACTCTGCAGCATTGAAGGTGTAAGAAACTGCTTCTGACCAAGTAGTGTCCAGGAGTGCAACACAGCACCTTCCTTTGTGAAGCAGCCAGAGCATTCTCAGCTGAATCTGCTTGTGAAGCAGCTCTTGGCTGCACATGTGAAATTCGCTCCACTATGTACATGCAGCCGGTGCCCAGCTGCTTCGTTCTTCGCCTTCTGTGCTCTGGACAGAACTGAAGCCCAGCGATGACTTTTAGCCGTGCCGCTCTTCAGCGTGTGTACTGCACGCATCCACAGTGTGCTGTGCAAGGATTTTCCTCAGCTCTCGCTCAGCGCAATGCATCAGGAGAGAAATACTTGCTGGAGTAGCTTTTCGCTGGCCAAGACTTTCAACACAGCAGCACACTCTGGGCGACGAGGAAGACAAAAGAAGAACACCTTTTCGCCCTGCCACGTTCTTCTGGGCGAGACGCCTAATTCGCGTCTTCTCTCGCTGCAAGGCTCTAATGTGCGCGGTGCTACTTGGAAGTGAGAAGGCAGGTGCAGAGAGCACCGCGATCTGCCCGCGCTGTGCAGGCTGTAAAGGAAAGAGGACTGCCACTGCAATGTGGTGCAAATACAAGTTCCCACGCGTCGGGGGCATGCTCTGGGTAAGCCCGTTGAACTAAAGCTGTTCTCTGTACCAGACGTAGCCGAGAAGTTTTCCCTTTACATTTAGACCGAATGTGCTGCTGTATGGCGCTGAGAGGCAAAGTGCATAGCCCAGGCGTGTGTCGGCAGAAGCAGTCGGCTGGAGCATTTGGCTGCCGGCACCGTGCTCTTTGTGCCACAAGTAGACGGCGCTTCGACTCCGGCAGAATGAAAGCGCGACAATGGCTACTAAAGAGGCCGAACGAAGGCGCCGAGCACCGGGCTCGTGTCCGCAGCGTCCAAACTGAGAAAGGAGCGAGGCTGGCGCTCGCCTGCCTGCCGACTTCACGTTAGCATTGAGAAGGAGGAAGTTCAACGGCAGCTACTTGTGCTACTACTTCTCCCTCTTCCAAGCATCCCTGGGAACACTGGCGCTTACCTTTGGGCTCCGAGATGCAGAAAACCCAGTGGTCGATGCCAAGGAGAGGGGAAGTAGAGAGTGCAGCGGGGAGTTGAAGTGGCTTTACGGGAGGCAAGGGGAAGGTGCAGCCCAGCATTGGCTTTTCCTCCTAGTTCTTTTCTTCAGGAGAGCAGCTAGCAAGCGAGCTGCGAGAGCCAACAATGGGATGGCACGTCTTGTCAGAGAAGCCACGGTCTACAGTGCTGTAGAGTGCTGTGCACAGTTTGAATGCTGCCCTAAGTACACGGTACTTTTGGAACGGCTTCTCTCCTGCCTCTCCCGTCTCTGTGAGCTCTAGCTGGCTTGAACTTGGCCACACTGAAGGTGTGTGGACGTGATTGCGCTGCGAGTATCAAGTCTTCCAGAGACGAGGGATAGTCAACAAATGCTTTCTCACCTGGCCCATCTCTCAGTCCCAACTGTGGCTGGAAACGCTGCTGTGCTGCAAGGGTGGACTTAGCCACTCTGAGAGAATGTGATGACGCTCTGTAGATAGTTGCGAAGGAAAGTGCTGGTCACTGCAAGGTTTCGCCTAGTTTACAGACTTTAGAAGGACTCTGAAGGCCAACGCCTTCTTCTAGCACTTGTTCTCTGCGTGCAGCTGCTGGATGTTCGGAAGGGCTTTGGGATCGGCGAGAGGTGGAGGGTAGGATGGTACCTAGAGCTTGAAGGAAAGTGCGTCTCTCCAGGACCTTTGATGCAGTTCAGTGGGTGCGAGTTGCATGTTGAGCATGTTCATGATGGCACAGAAAAGGTTCTGAAAGAAAGAGGCCGTGCTGCAGCTGCCTTGACTTTTGCCGCTTAGAAACTGCACAGCCAACAATGAAAAGATTCCTCTTGCTTCCCCGCTACGCGCAGGATCACATTCTTTTGTGTCTCCAAGAGGCAGGATGCACAGCGGAGCTCTTCCACCAACTGCTCGCACACGACTGGGGCGGCGCCAGCGAAGCGCTTGGCTTTTCCCCGGCACTGTCAGCGCTCCTCGAAACAAGCACACGATGGCGCTGACGACTTGCAAAAGAAGGCCAAGCGCCTGGCGCTGCTCGAAACCACCCCAAGGGCAGAGGCAAGTTGCAAACGTCCCTGCACTCAAATCAACAGCACCTCAGGAGAAAAAGATTTCCCTCATCTTCCCCTTCCAAGAGCGGACTCTTCTTTCTACCGCACTCCAAGAGGCAGACAAACCTCTTTGGCCCAAACCAATCTTTGCCCTCTCGCAGATTCTGCCCACCAACTTGAAACCATCTGGCAAAAACAGAGCTCAAAACAGTGCGGGCTGAGGAAGATCTTGCTGCCTGCAACTTCAACTGCACCCCTCAAACTAGCAGCACACACGCTGTTCTCAGCACTTTCCTTCTCAGCTCTAGCTACCATCCTAAGCCTTCCCTCTCCCAGAGTCAGCATCCAAAGACAACGGCACCACGGACTGCTCACACACTAAAGGCACCAGGACAAAAGGCTCACAAGCTTGGCCTTTGCATTCCCACGGACAGCTCAACAGCTCTAAGCCAGAGAGAGCTCTGCCTCTTGGGAAAAGCCTTTAAAATCCCTAAGAGCACCTGATGTGCACATCCAAACCTGCTCTCCTTGCCAAAGAGAGCAACTACAAGCCCATCTCCAAAGAAACGGCATCCCCTCCTCCAAAATACAACACATCCATCCACTGATCCACCTCCAGTACAGAATAGATCCAACAGTTGCCCCTACACGCCCAGGGGCCAGAAGAGAAATGTCTTGCTGGACTATTCCTCCCCATGCTACCTTAACATCTGCTCCAGCAACAGTGGCACTATGTCCTTGCCTTGGCAAGGAAAGGCACTCCGAGTCTCTTGGCCTTGCCTTGCCTTCAGTACCTTGTCTAGTTCTTCTTAAGCTACCCTTGCTCTGCTTCCTTTGCCTCTGCTGCCTTGCCTTGCACTACCTACAACTTGCTGGCTTTGCTTTGCCCTGCCTACCACTCTTGCCCTCGCCTTCCATGCAGGCAAGGCGCTGCAAAGCAAGTGCAGGCAATTGTGGGCAAGTCAAGGGAGAGGTAAGCAAGGCCAGAGCAGTGAGGGGAAAGCAAATGGAGTGGTAGGCAAGAGAAGGCTCAGACGTTAGAGGCAAGGCTGGCCGTAGGAAGGGAAGTCCACTGATGGGTGGCCAGGCAGAAACAAGAAGGGCTCGGCAATCCAAGGCCCTGGAGGAAAGCAGTAGGCAGGTCAAGGGCAGGGCATGGACGTGCAAAGGAATGCAAGGCTCCAGAGAGCTAGCAGGGCAAGGCAAGGAAACTGTTGTGTTGCCAAGGCAAGGCAAGGATAGGCAAGGCAGGTGAGAAGTACATTCGAGGACTGCTGGTACACAAAAGCGGCCAGGACCAACTGCTCTGTGTGGCCTTGCTTGGCGAGGCAAGGCAATGAGGGTCCTAGAAGGAAAAGGAAAGGTGAGGCCAGAGCTAGACGAATGTGAAAGGAAGTCAGGTGGGGGATGGGTGAGCAAGTCAATGCAAGGCAGGGAAGAAAAGGCAGGTTGAGGGAAGGCTACAGAGGGGGCAGCAAGGAAACGCAAGGCATGGGGAAGCATGTGAGGAGTGAGTGCTGCCAGCCGGCTGGGATGGCAGGGGCGGGGCAACTGCAAGTAGCATGGCAGGGATGTGGAGGGGGGTGTTAGTGTGCGGGAGGTGTGTGTGTGTGTGTGTGTGTGCAGCGGAGTGCAGGGTAAGTGCAGGCGTGTGTGTATGTGCATAGGGGGGTTTTGTGCCAGGTGCTGTGCCGGGGGGAGCCATCCCACCGCCAAGAAGGTGTGGGAGTGAAAGAAGTAACATAGATGTGTCTTTACAAAGAGACCGTGTGAATCCGTCCTTAGACAAGGCTAGGAATTTACTGGTAGGGGAGTAACAGAAGAAAGTATTAGTTCTAGAAACTGTTACTAATCGACAGAGACTGTTGCTTAGCCAAGGCCGTGTTAAATTGCTGAACCTAGAGCAAGGCAGCAAAGACTTAATAGCATTAGGAATAGTTTCGTTTTCTTCCTTTTCCATACCAAGAGGGGGGTGCATATTAGAGGGGAGCCTAGAGTAGGCAGTTCCGGAAGTCTGTAATTCCCGAGTACCTCCGAGGGTGCTGTTGCCAGGAACTTCACATCAAAAGGGGGCTGCGTCCCGCAATCAGTTGAGAGACTCCATGGCAAAAGCCCCATGGCCTCTCCCTGTAGCTGAAGAATGTCACAGGCCTGCTCTGTCTCCTTTTTGGTGGATGAAGAAAGTCAGAAAGCAACACTTCTGCCAGAACTCTCCAAGATGCCCCCTTTGCTGGCAGTGACTCCATCACTGGCCGGGAAGCTGTCTTTTCTGCCAGAGGAGTTCGAGATACAGTTAAAAGCCGTGTGGCAGAGAAAAAAGGCAATACTTGGTTTACAAGGGATGGCAAACAAGAGATACCAGAAGCTTTGGCCCTACCAATAGTAAAAGAACTCCGTGAAGAGAGTCCTTGCACCTCCTGAGGATTGGCAGAAGCCTTCCTCATGCTGGATGGTGCTGGGGGTCTTTTTAGACTGGCAAAACGAGCTGTTGAAGGTTGCTTGATCTGTGCTAAAGCAAACAGCCAAGTTACAAAGTAACTTGCCAGGGGAGGGAGGCCTTGGGCTGCAGGTCCCTTCCAAAGATGCCAGGTGGATTTTCCTGAGATGCCCCAAGTGGGAAGGCTTCATGTCTTCTGGTAATGGTATTGTCAGCTAGCAAGGTGGCCAGAAGCATTTCCAACTGCTTCAGCAACGACAGGATCAGGTATTAAGGCATTTTTGGAACAAATCATTCCAAGATACAGCATTGTAGAAGCAATAGACTCAGATAGGGGAACTCATTTGACAGGAAAGATCCTTCAAGGGGTTTTGGCTTCTTTAGGAACACAATGGAACCTCCATAGGCCCTGGCACCCCCAGAGCTCAGCTCGGGTAGAAAACAATGACTAGAGAAATAAACACCTTTTGAAGCTGGTAATAGAAACCAAGATGCCATGGCTAGGGCTTTGGACATTGGCTTTGGCGAGAATGAGAGCCCGAGCCAGAAGAGAGATTCCGTTCTCCCCCTTTCCGTCGTTGTTATGAATTACCCGGCTAAGTCTCAACCTAGTGGGGGAGTAGAGGTAAGTGATGTATATTTAAAACCATCTGTGGCCAGGATACTGCTTCTTGTGAAACCCCTTCAACAGGAAGCTCAGCTGGCACAAGCCCCACCTTTGGACTTTGCTGCTTGTAACATCCAACCAGGAGATTGAGTCCTAGTTAAGGAGTAGAAAGAAGCGCCAGTTGTTCTGAAATGGCGTGGCCCATTCCAAGTGTCACTGACGACAGAAACAGCCGTGAAGACAGCTGGACACAGGTGGACCCGTCACTCTCGGGTCAAGGTCTCTGAAGCCTCAGAGATTTGCACATCTCAGCTGGAGGAGAAGGCCGGGAGGCTGTGACTGACACTCTGCAGGAGTGGGCCGGAGCAGTAGCCAGTGCTTCGACATCAGAGGAAGCCCTGCGTGCCTACCCACAGACCACCTGCTGAAATAGTCTCTATGCGCATCCCTCCTCTAGAATGTCCACTCACTGGGGCGCTAATACTTGCTGGATTCTTTTATGTTAAGTGGTTTCTGTGTCTTCAATTGCCACAGGTGCTGCAGAAGACAACGGGAAAATTAGACTAGCTAATTAGATCACATGATTAAAATATTTTCCTTACTAGTTCTACTTTTATATGGTCAGCTAAGTTTAGGCCAGGAGTGGGAGAATCAATTTGCAGCCTTCTTAGCAGAAGAAGTAGCAAAAGTTTTTCACCTTAGCAATTGCTGGCTCTGTGGAGGGCCTGGAGGATCTGAAGAGTGCCTGTGGTTGGCTAGCCCAGCTGAACCTAAGTGGTGGCTCAACACCTGACATCAGGTCCATACTAGGACGGGATTTGGGGCCAAAGAAGGAAGTCCATGGCTATAGGAGAAGGTTTCACGAAGGATGTCTGGACTTCAGGTGGCTCTCTTGAAAGCTGTTTATTGCATAGGCAAAGTTCCAGCATTTCAGGGAGTGGCTATCCAGAGCCAGCCCTACAGCTGCCAGCTCCAGCTGTAGGCATACCTGAAGCCGCTTGCTGTTCAAGTTACAGAGCATTCTATACTTTTCTTTGCAGAGTATCTTAGCACGTAACAACCAATAAGCACCATACACAACACCTTGACATTGGCCTATAGCCTATCATAGCTACTACCATCACCATATTATAGTCATTATTATCCAATCACAAGAGTAAGTTACAATTTAAGCTTCCAGTGGAAAATTCTTAGACCTTTCTTCTTCTTGCTACATCAACATTTCTTGTTTGCCTGCCATATCTTTCTCTTTGGGAAAGACACCTTTTCTATTCACTTATGCTCTTCTTGAGACTTACTTACTTGGTGAAAAACATGTCTTTGTTTGTAATCACATACCTTTGTCCTGCTCCTAAAAATCTCCTTCCAACTCATCTCCAACCTTTGCCTTCTCAGTTACTCAGTGATCACTGTTTCAGCAAAACATCTTTTCTTCTATATCAAAACTTGCTTTCATTTCTACCTCATCCCCAGCTTCTACATTCTCAGACCTTTCTGCCAAGCCTACATACCTGTGAAACTTTCTTACCAAACTTTCATCCTCCCCAACACATGGCCACTTCATTCTTCTCCAACAGGCACTTAATGCCTAAACAGGACAGGGCGGGTCTATGTAGGAAAAGGCGTTTGTCAATTGACTTTCTCTCTGGCTTTAAACAATTGGGTTTGGACCCACAATTGCCCTCCTTACAATTGTTCCAAATATCAAGACAATTGCAATCAAAGAGCTGTTCAGCTCACTAATGGTAGCTGCGTAAGGTGTTCTTACCACACTTACCAAAAACATTTGGAAGCCTGTAAAGCAATGGGGAGGGACAAGGGGTTTTTTTGACCACCTATTTTTAAGCTGTCCCCACAAAAATCCCACAAGTAGAAGACATGTTGTTTGTGATTATCAGTGGGAATGGCAACACCGGATTGGAACTCAAAGCCTTTTAGTGAGTTCTGCTCCAAATCCAAGCAAGCAACTTGCAGATGTAAATGTAGATGGGAACCCTGTGTGGGAGCTTGGAAATGCAAATGCTGTGACCCTTATGGTGGGGCAGCTATTGTTGGAGGACCGTTAGGCCAGGGAATCCTGCTGTATTTTGACCCACCAATTGATGACCAAGGGTAGGAAGGCCCCTTTGCTAATGGAACACGGGCTTTGAAAGGACATGATTGGATTTGTGGCCAACATGCTTAGCTCAGGTTACCTCCAAACTGGTCAGGGATATGGTGTATATCTTAGACCATTGTTCTTTTTGCTACTACAAATTCAGGGAAATCGCTTAGGAATCCAAATCTGTGATGATTTAATTAGAGAAAAGCAGTCAGCTGATGCAGCCTTGGCTGCAGGGAGCACCCCAGAAGGGGGAAAAGATGAATGGCCACCAGAACAAGTTACGCAACATGATGGACCAGCCACTTGGAAACCTAAGGAATTCATCCCAGATGCCTGGAAACCCATTTATCATTTGAATGAGATAATTAGGGTACAAGCTGTCTCAGAAATAATTACCAACCAGCCAGCCACAGCTCTTGACCGTCTTGCTGAGCAAGCCACTTCAATGAGGAAAGTGGTATTTTCAACATTGGATGGTATTAGATTATCTGTTAGCAGAAGAAGGAGGAGTTTGTGGGAAATTAAATGACTCGAGCTGCTGTTTGCAAGCAGATGACAGGGGAAAAGTGGTCAAATAACAGAGGAAATAACCTCAGCTCATCTACCTGTCCAAGTGTTGAAAAGATGGTAATGGGACATGTTTTCCTGGTTAACTGGCCAGCTATGGGCTAAATGAATACCATTTCTCCTCTTCTATGCTATAGCAACTCTAATCTTTTGACCATGCGTGACACCATGCTGGGTGCAGCTCTTTCAGCAGGTGGTCAAGGGGATGCTGCTAGCAGCCATGCCTACCTGATCCAGAAATGACTACAAAAGGACAGAAAAGGATGTCACTGCAAATAATAGCAAAAGCCCAGAAGACTCAAGAAGAAAAAATTAAATCAATGGTAATTAAGGTTTGTAAAGACAAATACAGATTAAATAAAGAAAGGAGGGATTAAAAGGAATGAGATGGATGAGTCTTTACAAACAGACCGTGTGAATTGGCCTGTAGACAAGGCTAGGAACTTACGGGGAGTGAAGTAACAGAAGAAAGTATTAGTTCTCTAGAACTGTTACTAATCATCAGAGACTGTTGATTAATCAAGGCCGTGTTAAATTCCTGAACCTAGAGCAAGGCAACAAAGACTTAATAGAATTAGGAATGGTTTCTTTTTCTTTCTTTTCGATGCCAAATGGGGGGTGCATATTAGAGGAGGGCATAGAGTAGGCAGTTCTGGAAGTCTGTATCTCCCGAATACCTCAGCCAGTGGGGAAAAGGAAGAGGGTGCTGTGGCCAGGAACTTGACATCAAAAGGGGGCTGCATCCCGCAACCGTTTGACAGACCCCATGGGAAAAGCCCCATGGACTCTCCCTGTAGTCGAAGAATGTTGCAGGACTCCTCTGTCTCCTTTTCGGACATCAACCTCAGGCATGGTGGATTAATTTTCCCTAACGGCAGCGACCTGCTGCGTGGTCTCCGTGCTCCTCCCCAGCCCCCCGGGAGGTGTCAAATAGTTGCCGGCGGCTCCCACCGCGCGTTACAGACGGCTGCGCGGCGCCGGGGCTGCTCGCAGTGCTCCCCTGCCCCGCCAGGGCTGGCCGCGGGCTGCGGAGCCACCTCGCCACCGGCGCGGCCAGGGCCGGGGCCCTTCTCGACAGCAGCCGAGGGGCTGCGGAGCGGGCGGCTGCGGGACGATCAGCTCTTTTATGCCGCGCCGTGCTGCCGCCTCCATCTAGCTCCCCATCGCGCCGCCGGCCGACCCCGCCTGGCGCGTTCACGCTCGGCCGCGCTCGCCGCCCGCCCAGCCTCGCCGGAAGCTCTCCCGCGCGGGCCGTGCCCCGGCTCCGCCTGCGGCTCGGCAGGGCCCGGCCGCACGCGTGCTGCGTGGCTCGGAGCACCCGCGTTGCGCCGCAGGCGACGGGGAAGGCGGGGCGGGCCGGCGCCATGGTGGTAGCGCGAGGAGAGGAGCGCCCGGGCGGGGCGGCGAGTGGCGCGGCGGTGAGCGCTTCTGCTTGCTGTCGCTCGGCTGCCGCCCACGGCAGGTGCCGTGTGACCCCGCGGAGCGGCGGGGCCGGCCGGGCGGTGCGCGGCGAGGCTTTCGGCCAGCGGCGGCCGCAGCGACAGTCTGCTGGCACTGCCCGTGCCGGTGGAGAGAGCGGGGATCCGAGGCCGGCCTTCCTAGGGTAACGAGGGGCGACCGCCTTTGCCGCGCTGCCCTCCGTGCAGCACGTGGCCGATTCCGGCGAAGCCGGGGTCTCCGCAGCGGCGCGGGCGGGAGGGAGTGGGGAGCGCGCTCGGTGCTCTGCCGGCCGCTCCCGCCCAGCGCTGCGCTCCGCCGAGGCGTTTTCCCGCCCGTCCTGGGAAGGACATAAGGGACCCCGGAGTCGGAGCTTAGCTGTCAGGGGGAACAACTTCCCTCCACTGGCGACCTCCTTTTCCCTCTGATTCAGCTACCTTGTGGTAGGTGCGATGGTGCTGAAGAAGGGTGGCGGCTGGGCACAGTTGCTGGCATAGGTGGTGCGAGAGCTCCACGCAAGCAGCTTGGAGTGGCATGTGCGAGGGTAGGAAGGTACGGCACCCACAGCTGAAGGTAAAAAAAGTCAGGGCATGTCATCAGCCGCAATCGTGCTAAGTTGTTCATCTTTGCAAACTGCTTGCCGAGTTGTTCCTTTTCTTAGGTAATGGGGGTTTGTATCAACCAGAACTGCATATGGTCAGTATTTGCAGAGAAGGTTACGTGGACTGTTGTTGAAGTGAGTGTAGCAGTTTCTATGGCATTCTGCAAAAAAAGGGACAGGTCTCTCTGCGTTCCCCAATTCTTAACAAAAATGAAGTTAACAAAGCCCTGAAAAGAGGTTTTACAAAACTTCAGGGATTTTTTCCTACGAGTACTGTGGAGACAACCATAGTCACCTTGTCTTTCCAAAAGTGAAGGTTACATCTTTTTGTCCAAGAGCATCAAGTGCTTTTGATCAGCGTTTGTGTGCATGCATTAGCCTTGTTCTTGTTCTTCCTTGGAGAACTTTTACAATCCTCAGATGATCTGTGTAGGCTGCCGACTGCAGTGGTGAACTTGAAGGCTTCCAGCAGAAGGGAGATGCTGTCCACGTTTTGGATTTTCCTTAGTCTGAACCTTCAATGTCCAAGGCTTCACTTTTCAAGCAGTTGGAAGAGCTCCAAATGAAGATATGAACAGGTCTTAATTGACCTTGTCACCGCCTCAGTTCGTCAGGTAATGCTGCGCACTGGATTTAATTGCCTAGTGCAAGATGTGCTAAAAATATGTAAGAGTATCTCCTCGATTACCCTCCCAGAAGGGTTTGAATGGAGAACAAGGAGTTCCGAAGACAGGCATTTGGTGTACGAGAAGTAGAACTTAGTGGATTGCAGGGCACTGCATGCACAAATGTCTAAGGAGGATCCATCTTTTTATGCCCCATCTATGCTTGTTCTCATTTGAACTCCTGAACATTCTGGAGGTTGGTTTTGTTAGGGTTGTGGCTGGGGAAGGGGTGGTGGTGGGGGAGGGGTGGGTGTTGTTTCTGATCTTTTTAATTTCCAGGATAGTGTACAAAGAACTTGTGCCCACAACCAGCAGTATGAAGCAATGCAGGTATAAAAGAAGGTCACCGAAATGTCGGATAATATGAATCTGAAAGCGCTTCAGTATTTTACCCAGGAGTTTCACTGCAACAAGGTGATTGTCCTTGACAGAAATGTAGTGGCAGGCTTATGCCATGCTAGAAGTGATGACCTTTCTCTGCCCCAAATTGACCAGCAAGATCTTTTGGCTCTTGATTGAAACCCCTGAGCCAGCTGTGTTTCAGGCTGCAGAAGCTGCAGGTGTTGTGGCAGACGCGGGGTGCAGCCCTGCCTGCCGGTCCCGACCTGGCGCACGCCGGTGGCAGCCGTCAGCGCCTGGGGTCCCCTGGAAGGGGGATTTAATCATTTCTTCTCTAGCATTTGCTTGTGTTTTGTCAAGATTCTTTAATTCACTAAATAGTAAATTTAAAAAATTAGCTGAAAGATAATAATTTTGAAGTCTTCTGAGGCAGAACTGGGAAGGTTAGAACATATTTGTATGATTTCAAATATGTATAAATTCTTAAATGACAAACGTTAACAAACTGTCAATGCAAGCAATTATGGTGACACTTTACATTTCATTGGTTTTCGTGCAGCTCCATCCCATGTGTTGGTAGGTTCTTAAAAAGTGAAAATTGGGCCCACTAGACCGATTATTAAAAAGAAGTACAACTCCTTGGGGCTAACACAAAGGGACAGCGTCCACGTGAGTAAATGGTTATCACATTTAGATGTGATTCTGCTGCTTGCACTTTCTCTGCCCTCAAACTGCTTTCTTTATCGTCAATGCAGGGATGTTTGACATTCTTAGAAAAGAGAAAAGAAACAGATTTCCTCAAAAAAAAAAAAAAAAAAAAAAAAAACAACAGGTGAAATTAATGCAATGTTAATTGCATTAATTTATTCAGGTGGAGTTTTAGTTTTTATTCTATGAAGTGCTTGTTGCACCACTTTTGTTGTTTCCCACAGATTTGGAGCGGGATTTCCTCCAGTTGATTGTTCAGCAGAGGGAGTGAGACTGCCTTCAAAAGTTTTGCAGGAGTTGCATCTGTGAATCGGGCATGTGAGTTGCCTTTTTTTTTCCCCCCAGATTTTCGTAGGCTTCTGTTTTTCACCGTGGATCAGTTCACCTTGGATCAGTTTGCTCTTTTTGTTCCAGTGATTTTTCTTTTGGACATTTGTCACGATCCGTTAATACAAGTAAGGGTCGTGATGGTTTGTTTACAGATCTCCGAGTGCAAAAGGACACAAGGGATTTCAGTTTTAATCAAAACAGTGCACCTTTGTTAAGTACCCACAACACGGTAATGCGATAGAGGAGAGAAAGAGAGAGAGAGAGAAAGAAAAACAAAGTAAAAGAGTAGAGAGGAAGAAAGGGGGGGTAATGGCTACCAACGGATGAGATGAAGTCCTCGTGCTCTGCTGCCAATAGATTTGTCTTCTTTCCGTGGGGAGATCTCATCTCAGTTATTTCAGAAAGTCCCTTTATAGGCCTTTTTTGAAACGAGGGCCAACTGGCCAAGACCATATCTGTGTTTTGTAATAACATTGCAAAACTAAAAGCTAGCCCTAACTATCCCAGGTACATACCAAGCATGCCTTTCTCCTATGCTAACTATACTGCCTGCTATGGTTTGCGGCCTAGCAGCGTTAGCGCGTCTACTTCTGGCATGAGTTTAGCAGTGCTCTCGCTTCTGCTTTCTAGCTGTATCCCCACATCTCCCCCTTTTCCCCAAGAGGTGGGGCAAATCTACAGCCGTTGTTATGAGGCCCGTTGCTTTGGGAAACAGGTACAGGACAGGTGTAGAGGACAGGTCATTCCTTTCCGCTTCAGCGCAGTCCTTCCCGCCTGGGCAGCAAGAACGGCGCAGTCCACTGTGACCTGCACAAATTTCCTCAGGAATGCGTACCAGTTCCCAGCGGGCACACCTGCAGGCAACAGTTGGCAGACATCCCACCTTAGGCAGGTCGGAACTCCTGTGTTTAGCCTCTGTTCTCGGCGATGATCGTGAGGCAGATGAGGGATCTTCAGACCGTCTCTTACACCACCCCATGACTCACGATTGTCATCAGGAGAGCTCCATCAGCACGATTTCGTAGTGTTGTTGCGAAGTCTTCAGGACTCGTTAATGTTGGTAGCATATCCCAGAAAAGGGTAGAGAAAATAAGAAAAGAGAAAGAAAAGGAAAAAGAAGGAATAAGTAATTTTTAATCAAAATACACCTGTAATTTTTAATCATGTCTTATCTTATTTTAATACTCATGTAGTTCATCTTGTGTCAATAACCTTAGGGGTGTCCACAGTGGATGGGATAGTGTCCAAATTGTGCACATCTATTACAGATGTCAACCGTTTCATCATTCTGCAATTCATGATGTGTAAGATTGCTGATAAAACAAACCCAATCAAAACTAAAATCAAGAGAACAAGGATGGGATGACACAATTTGTTCAGGACACCTGTAGCAGTAGGTGAGCACCCAAAAGGAGTATCCCACCAGCTGTGTCCAGCATCTTTCTTTCCTCTGTCTAGAAAACAATGTGTTTCTTTCCCATTGTGATCAACAGTTACCAAGGTTTTCTGTCTGTTTTTCTTGATCTTTTCCAAAATTCCAATGAAATCCTGGTGAAGCAACAAGTGCTTTACCTAAGTAAGGTTCATCCCAGTGGGGGTAGGCAATAATTGGTGGATCACTGTGTAATTGGACTGTAAAATACAATAAGAAGTAAGTGGGGCTAAATAAGAGAAATCACATCCTGTGCTTTTAGTCAAGTTACAAACACAAGAATTTGAATGAGTTTTAGTATCTACAACTAAATTTTCTAGAAATACCTTATCACATGCAGTTCTTAAGCACGCACATCCATTGCCTATATACACAAGCACTGTTTCAGGAATCTTGTTAGGATGAATTTCAAAAGGACAGACACTTTGTTCTGTGTCCAAACAAATGTCTTGAGGTCTAATTGCACTGCTTTCACAGATAAACCCTTGTTGTTCTCGGACAATACAAGTTTCCAAATTAACAGTTTGCCACTTCTTCCCAGTTTGACGGGCCCATTCTCTGTGCTGGAAAGGGTAGAGAATAGCTGCATCATGGTTCAGCCCTAATGCAATGATAGGGACTATCCAATGCACTGAAGCATTACGTATGGTTAGTACAAAGGCTGTGGCTGTGTTTGTGATGGGATTGTAGGTAAAATTCACTAAATTCCACCAGGATTGGAATTCTCTTTCAAAATCAGTGGCACCGTCCCAGATTATTTTCCGAATTTCAGTAGGAAAAGTGCCTTCTTTGCCTTCTCTTACAATTGAGGCAGCAACGGACTGCATCCACAATTGAGCCTGGACGCAGCTGAGAGCCAAAGAGATGTTGTTTTGCGTAGCACGGAGCATGCCAATTATCAATTTGTGGTCATTCACATTTACCTTTTCTCAATTTGGTAATATGTTTGATAACAAGCGCTGATGGGTTGTTGTATTTTAGTCAAATCTGTAGTTGTGGCAGCCAATTTATTCATTAGCACTTCTGAATCAATACTATTTAAGATTCCCAATCCTGTTCCCACAACGCCGGTTATGTCTCTTTGCGTCCGTTTCTTAGAAGGGTTCCGCTTTTGCAACCCGGTTGTCTGCCCCTTGAAGGAAGTTTGCAGAAAAGGTGAACAAGCTGGCTGAATTTCTGAGGCATTGTTTTGCATCAGCAACTTGACTTGTTTAAGGGACCATGCCGGATTGAGCAATAGTTGTTGTTGGCCTGTTTCTGTGATTATACGTGGTCCAATTTCAAAAATTCTCGGGCTTAGCATGACCGGTGGTTGGGTGGTAGGTATTGCAACATCGACTTTGAGTTCCCCCCAGTATTTTGTATTGTTTTTACCACACGTGACTTTATGGGGAAATTGTACAGCAATTAAGGTTTAGCCAACAATCTTGATTTTGAATTTCACCAAACAAAACACGGCCATGAGGTCCAATGCTATAACTGTGTACAGGTTCGGTAAAAAATTCAGCAATTAATCCACATCGTATTGTAACATCGTCACCTCGGGTTACCTTAAAGGGTGGAAAAACTTTATTCTTGTCATCTAACACAAGGGGGGTACTTATACCGTGGTATGTGATTACTGCACTCAGTATGGGCTTTGCTGCGGCGTTTATTTTGAATTTATAAGTTAAACCTGTCAGACTTGGCTGATCTGCCGGGTTATTTTGCCAATTGCATGTTGCATAGGTTGGTTTGGTTAGAGGAAAGTTATACCAGCAGTCAGTTAGTTTGTTTCTGCGAAGCTTTGTGATTTCCACATTGTTGGTACTGGGGCCTAAGGTGTAGTTACCGACATTCTTCTGACAACCACACAGGATGAAGGGGGTTTGTTTGTCACACACCCACTCCGTTGTAGGGCAGAGTTTGGCCGTAATGTTGGGGTGCAAATCACTTTTCCCATCTGGTTTTAGAAAATTTCCAGCGATTGCAATGGTGGAAGCTTTCTGGTAAAGAGATCCTTCTACTTTCCTGCATCCTACCTTAATTTTTTCACCTCCTGTTCCTTTTAGGATTCTAGTCCAATCCTTCAAGTCCCATCCCCATTCACTTGGACGGTATACCTCAGAGTCGTGCAGTGCTACAGTGGCTAGGTTCGGGCAACGATCTCTGGGATAGGATCCTAGAGCACTAGTGTACCTAATGGTAGCTTCAGACCATGGCCACTCAGCTGGTTTTTGGCCCTGGTGTTGTGGTAGGATGCAGAAAAGTATCACTAGTCTTATCATGGTTTATGTGCTCATGTCCCTCGGAGTTCTTCTGTGAAAAGTGAACACAACAGAGTCTGCCACCGAAAGGCAGAAAATTAGAATGATGGAATTATGCAGCGTGTATGTATCCGATGCTCTCTCCCTAGGGCATCAGAGGCTAGCCATGCATATTTATTCAGAGGGCGTTTTAGCACTAGTGGTACTTCTCCTACGGTAGGGAGATCTACCGAAACAGGTTGTCCAGGGTAGTGTGCAGGATTCTTAGGATCATTTGGTCCCTGCAGTGAGAGAATTATGCTTGGAGCTGTTGGGAAAAAGACAGTGATTTTGGGACACCCGTTTACCCCCCATCTATCATTCACACCTTTCACAGCTTCCCATAGCCGAACATCCCAATTTCCCTCCTGTGGTTTCAAAAGTCCTTTCAAGAGACCATTGGTCCTTTCTACAATGCCGTTAGCTTGAGGGTAGTAAGGAGTGTGAAAAGTCCGTTTAATCCCTTCACCTTTTGCCCAGTCCTGTACAACTTTGGCAGTAAAGTGAGACCCGTTATCAGATTGAATTTCTTGTGGTTTTGGGAAAGTTCCAAACCATGCCTGCAATGCTTGAACAGTATGATCTCCTGTAGCTCTTTTAAAAGCATTGGCCTGGACTAACCCAGATATCATCTCTACTCCTACCAGCCCAAAGTGTTTACCTCCTGACTTTTTAAAGGGGCCGATATAATCTACCTGCCACGCTTCCCGTAAGCCTTTACCCTTTCTTAAATGCAGAGGGTCATCTTCCAAAGAGTGTCTTTCTAGCCGTCTGCGACGTTGTTCACAGGCTGACATGCATGTTTTACACATTTCTCTGGTAACAGACCAACCGCGAGCAAGGGCTTCTTTGTACAAATCTTTTGCACCTGTGCGTTGTCTTTTTACATGCAACCATTCTAAGAAGTGCTCCCAGTCCTCCGTAATTTGATCTTTTTTCACAGGACTTAGTCTTGCTAATTCGTCAGCTCTAGTGTTCCACTCTCCTGCTGGATTTCCATCTGTCTGGTGAGAGGCTACCCACTCCACGGCAAAATTCCCTGGACTTGCAATACTTAGAATTTCTTGCTACTTCTCCTTTTGCCATACTGGGATTCTGTTAACTTCACAATCCTTTTGCTGCCAAAAAGGAAGCCACTCAGTCCATCCCTTAAACACAGCATAGGAATAATCGGTGTAGATACAGACAGGAGAAGTATTCTGTGCCTCACGTTGGAAAACACTCCAAACAGCTATCAGCTTGCCAACTTGGGCACTGCCTTCCCCCTCTGTGATAATTCCTTCACCTGAGGAAGTGTGGAGGGCTACAGCCTTATGTTTCCACACCTTTCCTTCTCGCTTGGCAGAAGCATCCGTAAGCCAAGAATTTGCTGACCGTTTGGGGGAAAAAGGAGGGGCTACTCTAATGACTGAGGCAGGTTTGTCCTGGCTGCTACCCAAGTTTTCAGTTTCTTGGATTGCCAGATTTTTTACAGCTCCTTCAGTTCTTGAGAAGACGCTACAATCATGTTCAATCTGAGCATACCACTTCCTTACTGAGGTCCTCTGGGCCACCCCGTCAGGTGGGGGTGGTGCCAGTAGAGACAGCCTTAATAACTTTGAAAGGGCCTCTCAAAACAATTGGTTGTTGTTGTGCAATCTTCTCCACTTCTAGGAGAGCTAAGCTAACCACAAACAATCCTTTCTCCCAGGTAGTGTACCTTTTTTCAGCATCTTTAAAGCCACGGGAGTAAAAACCAAGAGGCTTCGTCGGACCCTCAGGACCCCGCTGCCATATGTGTACTGACAACCCTGAGGAGACCTGAAAAGCATCTGTGGGATGAATAGGGCCCAGGGCTTGGTGAGGCTGTTGCTTCAAAAACCAACAATTGCAGTGCTTCTTCTTGGGAAGCACTCCATTCCCATTTTGTCCCTTTTCTTAACAAGTTGTAAAGAGGTCTGGCAATTATGGAAAATCTGGGATGTGTTTTCTCCGGAGCACTAATACACATCCTAAAGCATGTTGGAGATCTTTTTTGGATTCAGGCATTTTAATCTGATCTGAAGAGGTTAGGGTATCAGGTGGGATACGTGTCATACCTCCTTTCCACCAAATTCCCAACAATTTCACTTCATGTGAAGGGGTTTGGGTTTTTTCTGAGGGAATTTGCAAATCAAGGCTTTCTAAGTGGGAGGTTATTTTCTGTTGGGTATCTCTCACTTCTTCTATTTCATCTCCTCCCACAAGGGTCTCATCAGTGTGTTGATGAACAGCTAGATTGTCCGCTTTGGGTACTTTTTCGAACTCTTGGGCTAAAGCGTGATGAGCCAGGGTAGGAGAATGTTTGTACCCTTGGCGAAGCCTAGTGAAAGTGTGTTGCTGTCCTTGCCATGCGAAAGCAAAACGGTCCATATCTTCTGGCTGTAAAGGTGTCGTAAAAAACATGTCTTTGACATCTACAGGTGGCATGACTGAATGAGCCTTTTCTTGAATCAATGTTATGAATTCTGCTAGATTTGGGACTGCTGCTGTAAGAGGGTCTGTGTTAGCATTTAGCCTACGAAAATCTATTGTCAGCCTCCACTTCCCATTAGGATTTTGCACTGGCCACACCGGAGAATTGAAAGGAGAATGGGTATGAAGTATTACTCCTTGTTGTCGTAGCTCCTGTATCACTGGCTTGATACCCTCTTTGGCACCCAGGGGAAGGAAGTATTGTTTCACATTAGTTACTTTGCTGAATGGTAGGGAGGCTGCAGCTTGGAGCAGTCTGATGTTAAAATGTGGTGTGCCAAAAGACCACAGAAGACCCTCTGAGTCCTCCCACTGCCTCCTAGCAAGGGCATTCAGCCCTAATAAATTGGTTGGAATATCTCCAATCACCCCATGGATGGAGAGTTGGTTTTCCTCTCCAGGCAAAGGGAGCTTGACTAAGGCCCCATTCATAGATTCTGTTGTTGTGCCCAAGGCACTTAAAACACAATATCGGTTCTTTGTTGGAACAATTCCACACCTCTGGGCATCTTTCTTTGTCAGCGCAGAAATTTGTGCCCCAGTGTCAATCAGAAAAGTTACAGGTGCCCGTTTAGGACTTGTAATAGCTGTGATCGTTATATCTCCCGTTTTATTTTTAGTGAGCATTCTCAGGTATACCTATGCTCCATTTCTTTGCCCACTGACAAGAAACAGAGGGTCTAGTTTCCCTGGTTTTGAGGAAGAATCTGTTCTGGCTCATTGGCCGGACTTTGAGGGAGAAGTGGCTTTGACTCACTGCCCAGATTCTGAGGGAGGAGGGGTGCACTGGGTTGAAGTGACGGATTGGGTAGAAGGGGCTTTTGGCAGTGCCAGTTAGACACTACCTTACTCAACTGATCAAGGGCTAAGCCATCCATCGCATTTCTGGGGACCCCCTTTTTGATACCTAATAAGCACCAATGCTGACGGTTAGGGATCTCTGGTTACATTCTTTGGTTTTTCACTATGAGGAGCCCTAATGTACCTGACACCTTTTGTTTTTTCTGATTTTTCCTCTGGGATTTTTATCGGTCCATATTTCCTACTGTAATTAATCAGATCTTCTTCAACCTCACTCCATGTCCAAACTTTGCAATCACCGGCAGGTGAATTTGATTGTGAACCTGGCGGCTGAGAGGGGGTTGAATATGGAGTAAACCCAGGATCGGTAGATGCAGTTTGGTCGCTCGGGTTTCCAAGGAATATGTCCAACCTCTCTACAGGACCTGCAGCAGCTATGGTTTTTTGCAGGACAGCTGCTGTAGATTGGAGTGATTCTGGAAGGCCTCGAATTAAAGGGGTCATCAGTTCAGGTTTCACAGGTAATTGCGTGGGGGATTCATATCCAGGAGTTAATTTCCTTTCATGGATCATTTGCAGACAGGCGGCTTTGTGGACGCTTTCTAGAAGTTGATCAGGGGTACCAACTGTAGCGAAAGGGTCTCCCCTTTCTAAAGGGTTGAGTCCCCCGGCCCAGAAAGCTGTGCGCTGAGTCAGCGACCATGTGTTACGTTTGTCTCCTGTTGTTAAGAGAACTCCATGTCCCCAGTATCCACTGGCCTCCTGTTCAGTGAATTGAATTTGGTCTCCTCCGGTGAGAGACACTTGGAAGACATATTCCGTCTCAGCTTTGTGGGGAAGCCGCCCGTACTCCTTTTTTAACTTCGCCAACTCAGGAGCAGTGTATGGTATTTGTTTAGTGGTGATATGCGGTTCAAAATCTTCATCATTGATATAATTATATTCTGTTTTAATTAGAGGTCCCATAGGAGGGCAGCAGTTTTCCCCACAATTTTTCACTAGCACTAGTTCTTCCTGGGGGTATATTTGGTTAATGTGAGGAGTTTTCTTTTCCTCTTTCTCTTTTGGTGAGTCAGCATTCTTTGAATTCTTAAAATATTCCTCCCTCAAAGCAGCCCGCAGCAAATGATTTTCATTCCTTTCTTCATCTGATTGTTCCTGTAAAATTTCCACTAGGTTTTGAAGGGAATCTGTGATTGCTTTCTCTTCACTACATCGCTTAAAGCAGTGATCTATAGCTGCTGTAAGGCATGCTCCTGAAACAGATTTAGGAGCAGATTATGGTTTTATTTTGGCCAAATTTAAACTTTGTCTCATGTTGGAATGAACATATTCTATCAGTCACACTCTCCAAATTAAACCAGTTATTTTGAGCCCATTCTTCCCCTGCCGGAGAGGGCCGGGCATTATGTTTTGCTAGCAGAGCATAAAATGCAGCTTTATTATTTGCACTAGGGTTTTCAGTCATTTTATAAAGGGATCAAAACCACTACAGGGAGGTAAAACCTAATTACACATTGCCACACAAACAGCTTCGCCGTGTCGCCCTTCGCTTCCCTGGGTGGGTGAAGAGACCAAAATCTGCCTGGGAGGTACTCCTTAAGTTACTTACGGTTGTCTCTTCGCTACACCAAGCAGTCCAAATTCACACACGCCCACCAAAACAGTTCCCCCTTTTACACTAAGAGATCTTTTTGTGGAAAATCTGAAGACAGAGCCCTCAGTTGAGTATGGGGTGCTTTTCACCTAGGCGTGTGCAGTTTGTGGGAAATTCGAGTCGTCCCCCTGTAAAGGATGCAGGATGTTTTGTCCACTAAATATCAAGTAGCAAGAAACCAGCTGCCTATACCCAGATAAGAGTCAGAGACAAATATGTGCTTGCCTAATCCCTATCTGTACTTGCTTAATCAGCTTTTAGTTCCAGGACCTTGAGCATAATGACCATACAAGGAAAGGGCAACCAAAAGACACTGGAGGATGACTACTAACCTTCATTCTGCAACCACCAGGAGGAAAAAAAGACCCCCTAGCAACAAGTCACACATGCGCAGAATACCATGAAAAAGACACGTTAACAGGAAAAGAGACTGTATAAGAAGGAACTGGAACTGGCGAAAAGCACGGCAGTTGGTGGAGTGGAGACTCCCCTGCCGCCCAGCGCTGTATTTGCTTTTGCCTTGCTTGCTTGCTGTTAATAAATAAAATTGTAATTAGCAGATTGAGTCTCGGAATTCATTACACCCCTTGCTTTCTAGACACCGCTCACCCTTTGCGGGGTGTCAGGCTAGGTGCGGCTGGAGTGAAACGTCCTTCCCCTATTACAGACTACACACAACCTTGCAACCCCTTCTGTCTGTCAGAAATCCTGTCCGTGATGCCAGTTTAATGTCACGATCTGCTAATAGAAGTGAGGGTCGTGATGGTTTGTTTACAGATCTCCGAGTGCAAAAGGACACAAGGGATTTCAGTTTTAATCACCTTTTCACCTTTGTTAAGTACCCACAACATGGTAATGTGATAGAGGAGAGAAAGAGAGAGAGAGAGAGAAAGAAAAACAAAGTAAAAGAGTAGAGAGGAAGAAAGGGGGGGCAATGGCTACCAACAGATGAGACGAAGTCCTCGTGCTCTGCTGCCAATAGATTTGTCTTCTTTCCGTGGGGAGATCTCATCTCAGTTATTTCAGAAAGTCCCTTTATAGCCCTTTTTCGAAACGAGGGGCAACTGGCCAAGACCGTATCTATGTTTCGTAATAACATTGCAAAACTAAAAGCTAGCCCTAACTATCACAGGTACATACCAAGCATGCCTCTTTCTCCTATGCTAACTATGGTTTACCAAAATATGAATATCGATCTAATATCGATATCCAACTGAGATGGACAAAAACTCTTAACAGTTTAGAGTTAGAAAGTGTATGTTTTATTTTTGCATGGGATAGCTCCCTAAGTCGCAGGCCCTGATACAAGCAAACATGATACCTTTTATTTCCACGTATTATGAATATCCAAAATACAAAATGCGTATTCATAGTGTTGACACCTCCCATTCTCCGCTTTGTATGGAAATGAGCTTACATGTCATTAAGCATGCGTAGCGTGTGATCTGAATGGAGTCGGTGGTCTTGAATTGGGTCAGTGGTCCTAAGGAAGATGAAGTAACTCATCTTCCTCACTCTGACCTTTATGCCTTTCTGAGTTTTAACAATTCTAATTACTTTAGTGACCTCTAAGTTTCTTCTTGCGTGACTTTTGGATGGGCTTCCACAAAGGGAGGAAATTGGTAATTGTCTTTATTCTATACACCAACTTATCAATGTTTCTGCTCATTATTCTAAGCACAGCTAAACAAACATGCAAATGACAGATCATCAGTTCAGACTAAAGAAAATCCAAAACGTGGACAGCATCTCCCTTCTGCTGGAAGCCTTCAAGTTCACCACTGCAGTCTGCAGCCTACACAGATCATCTGAGGATTGTAAAAGTTCTCCAAGGAAGAACAAGAACAAGGCTAATGCATGCACACAAACGCTGATCAAAAGCACTTGATGCTCTTGGACAAAAAGATGTAACCTTCACTTTTGGAAAGACAAGGTGACTACGGTTGTCTCCACAGTACTCGCAGGAAAAAATCCCTGAAGTTTTGTAAAACCTCTTTTCAGGGCTTTGTTAACTTCATTTTTGTTAAGAATTGGGGAACGCAGAGAGACCTGTCACTTTTTTGCAGAATGCCATAGAAACTGCTACACTCACCTCAACAACAGTCCAAATAACCTTCTCTGCAAATACTGACCATATGCAGTTCTGGTTGATACAAACCCCCATTACCTAAGAAAAGGAACAACTCGGCAAGCAGTTTGCAAAGATGAACAACTTAGCACGACTGCGGCTGATGACATGCCCTGACTTTTTTTACCTTCAGCTGTGGGTGCCGTACCTTCCTACCCTCACACATGCCACTCAAAGCTGCTTGCGTGGAGCTCTCGCACCACCTATGCCAGCAACGGTGCCAAGCCGCCACCCTTCTTCAGCACCATCGCACCTACCACAAGGTAGCTGAATCAGAGGGAAAAGGAGGTCGCCAGTGGAGGGAAGTTGTTTCCCCTGACAGCTAAGCTCCAACTTTGGTGTCCCTTGTGTCCTCCCCAGGACTTGCGGGAAAACGCCTCGGCGGAGCGCAGCGCTGGGCGGGAGCGGCCGGCAGAGCACCGAGCGCGCTCCCCACTCCCTCCCGCCCGCGCCGCTGCGGAGACCCCGGCTTCGCCGGAATCGGCCACGTGCTGCACGGAGGGCAGCGCGGCAAAGGCGGTCGCCCCTCGTTACCCTAGGAAGGCCGGCCTCGGATCCCCGCTCTCTCCACCGGCACGGGCAGTGCCAGCAGACTGTCGCTGCGGCCGCCGCTGGCCGAAAGCCTCGCCGCGCACCGCCCGGCCGGCCCCGCCGCTCCGCGGGGTCACACGGCACCTGCCGTGGGCGGCAGCCGAGCGACAGCAAGCAGAAGCGCTCACCGCCGCGCCACTCGCCGCCCCGCCCGGGCGCTCCTCTCCTCGCGCTACCACCATGGCGCCGGCCCGCCCCGCCTTCCCCGTCGCCTGCGGCGCAACGCGGGTGCTCCGAGCCACGCAGCACGCGTGCGGCCGGGCCCTGCCGAGCCGCAGGCGGAGCCGGGGCACGGCCCGCGCGGGAGAGCTTCCGGCGAGGCTGGGCGGGCGGCGAGCGCGGCCGAGCGTGAACGCGCCAGGCGGGGTCGGCCGGCGGCGCGATGGGGAGCTAGATGGAGGCGGCAGCACCGCGCGGCATAAAAGAGCTGATCGTCCCGCAGCCGCCCGCTCCGCAGCCCCTCGGCTGCTGTCGAGAAGGGCCCCGGCCCTGGCCGCGCCGGTGGCGAGGTGGCTCCGCAGACCTCAGGCAGCCCTGGCGGGGCAGGGGAGCACTGCGAGCAGCCCCGGGGCCTCGCAGCCGTCTGTAACGCGCGGTGGGAGCCGCCGGCAACTATTTTGCACCTCCCGGGGGGCTGGGGAGGAGCACGGAGAGCACGCAGCAGGTCGCTGCCGTTGGGGAAAATTAATCCACCATGCCTGAGGTTGATGTCCGAAAAGGAGACAGAGGAGTCCTGCAACATTCTTCGACTACAGGGAGAGTCCCTGGGGCTTTTCCCATGGGGTCTGTCAAACGGTTGCGGGATGCAGCCCCCTTTTGATGTCAAGTTCCCAGCCACAGCACCCTCTTCCCCACTGGCTGAGGTATTCGGGAGATACAGACTTCCAGAACTGCCTACTCTATGCCCTCCTCTAATATGCACCCCCCATTTGGCATCGAAAAGAAAGAAAAAGAAACCATTCCTAATTCTATTAAGTCTTTGTTGCCTTGCTCTGGGTTCAGGAATTTAACACGGCCTTGATTAATCAACAGTCTCTGATGATTAGTAGCAGTTCTAGAGAACTAATACTTTCTTCTGTTACTTCACTCCGCATAAGTTCCTAGCCTTGTCTACAGGCCAATTCACACGGTCTGTTTGTAAAGACTCATCCATCTCATTCCTTTTAATCCCTCCTTTCTTTATTTAATCTGTATTTGTCTTTACAAACCTTAATTACCATTGATTTAATTTTTTCTTCTTGAGTCTTCTGGGATTTTGCTATTATTTGCAGTGACATCCTCTTCTGTCCTTTTGTAGTCGTTTCTGGATCAGGTAGGCATGGCTGCTACCTGCTGAAAAAGCTGCACCCAGCATGGTGTCACGTATGGTCAAAAGATTCGAGTTGCTATAGCATAGAAGAGGAGAAATGGCATTCATTTAGTGTTGGGGTCTCCCCCCCTGCCATGGAGCCCTGGGCGATGGGCCCTGGGGGGGAGACACGGGGTTTCCCTGCCCCTGGTCAGCTTCATTCCCCCTTGGTTGGTTTGTGTTCCCCGGTGTGGCCAAGGACCCTCGGGTCCCGTGACTGGGGGAGTTCCTGAGCAGAGCCCCGGCCATGTGGCTGAAGAAATAAAGACCTCTGAAACATCTACCACCAAGCTGTCCATATCTACTTCTTTTCCACGGGATTCCTGGTTTGATATAGGCGTGTTACAGTAATCCCTGCTGTAACAATTTAGCCCATAGCTGGCCAGTTAGCCAGGAAAACATGTCCCATTACCATCCTTTCAACACTTGGACAGGTCCATGAGCTGAGGTTATTTCCTCTGTTATTTGTTTGACCACTTTTCCGCTGTCATCTGCTTGCAAACAGCAGCTCGAGTCATTTAATTTCCCACAAACTCCTCCTTCTTCTGCTAACAGATAATCTAATACCATCCAATGTTGAAATACCGCTTTCTTCATTGAAGTGGGTTGCTCAGCAAGACGGTCAAGAGCTGTGGCTGGCTGGTTGGTAATTATTTCTGAGACAGCTTGTACCCTAATTATCTCATTCAAATGATAAATGGGTTTCCAGGCATCTGGGATGAATTCCTTAGGTTTCCAAGTGGCTGGTCCATCATGTTGCGTAACTTGTTCTGGTGGCCATTCATCTTTTCCCCCTTCTGGGGTGCTCCCTGCAGCCAAGGCTGCATCAGCTGACTGCTTTTCTCTAATTAAATCATCACAGATTTGGATTCCTAAGCGATTTCCCTGAATTTGTAGTAGCAAAAAGAACAATGGTCTAAGATATACACCATATCCCTGACCAGTTTGGAGGTAACCTGAGTTAAGCATGTTAGCCACAAATCCAATCATGTCCTTTCAAAGCCCGTGTTCCATTAGCAAAGGGGCCTTCCTACCCTTGGTCATCAATTGGTGGGTCAAAATACAGCAGGATTCCCTGGCCTAACGGTCCTCCAACAATAGCTGCCCCACCATAAGGGTCACAGCATTTGCATTTCCAAGCTCCCACACAGGGTTCCCATCTACATTTACATCTGCAAGTTGCTTGCTTGGATTTGGAGCAGAACTCACTAAAAGGCTTTGAGTTCCAATCCGCTGTTGCCATTCCCACTGATAATCACAAACAACATGTTTTCTACTTGTGGGATTTTTGTGGGGACAGCTTAAAAATAGGTGGTCAAAAAAACCCCTTGTCCCTCCCCATTGCTTTACAGGCTTCCAAATGTTTTTGGTAAGTGTGGTAAGAACACCTTACAGCAGCTACCATTAGTGAGCTGAACAGCTATTTGATTGCAATTGTCTTGATGTTTGGAACAATTGTAAGGAGGGCAATTGTGGGTCCAAACCCAATTGTTTAAAGCCAGAGGGAAAGTCAATTGACAAACGCCTTTTCCTACATAGACCCGCCCTGTCCTGTTTAGGCCTGTTGGAGAAGAATGAAGTGGCCATGTGTTGGGGAGGATGAAAGTTTGGTAAGAAAGTTTCACAGGTATGTAGGCTTGGCAGCAAGGTGTGAGAATGTAGAAGCTGGGGATGAGGTAGAAATGAAAGCAAGTTTTGATGTAGAAGAAAAGATGTTTTGCTGAAACAGTGATCGCTGAGTAACTGAGAAGGCAAAGGTTGGAGATGAGTTGGAAGGAGATTTTTAGGAGCAGGACAAAGGTATGTGATTACAAACAAAGACATGTTTTTCACCAAGTAAGTAAGTCTCAAGAAGAGCATAAGTGAATAGAAAAGGTGTCTTTCCCAAAAAGAAAGATATGGCAGGCAAACAAGAAATGTTGATGTAGCAAGAAGAAGAAAGGTCTAAGAATTTTCCACTGGAAGCTTAAATTGTAACTTACTCTTGTGATTGGATAATAATGACTATAATATGGTGATGGTAGTAGCTATGATAGGCTATAGGCCAATGTCAAGGTGTTGTGTATGGTGCTTATTGGTTGTTACGTGCTAAAATACTCTGCAAAGAAAAGTATAGAATGCTCTGTAACTTGAACAGCAAGCGGCTTCAGGTATGCCTACAACTGGAGCTGGCAGCTGTAGGGCTGGCTCTGGATAGCCACTCCCTGAAATGCTGGAACTTTGCCTATGCAATAAACAGCTTTCAAGAGAGCCACCTGAAGTCCAGACATCCTTCGTGAAACCTTCTCCTATAGCCATGGACTTCCTTCTTTGGCCCCAAATCCCGTCCTAGTATGGACCTGATGTCAGGTGTTGAGCCACCACTTAGGTTCAGCTGGGCTAGCCAACCACAGGCACTCTTCAGATCCTCCAGGCCCTCCACAGAGCCAGCAATTGCTAAGGTGAAAAACTTTTGCTACTTCTTCTGCTAAGGCTGCAAATTGATTCTCCCACTCCTGGCCTAAACTTAGCTGACCATATAAAAGTAGAGTTATTCAGGAAAATGTTTTAATAGTGTGATCTAATTAGCTAGTCTAATTTTCCCGTTGTCTTCTGCAGCACCTGTGGCAATTGAAGACACAGAAACTACTTAACAATGGCTGCAAGTATTAGCGCCCCAGTGAGTGGAGATTCTAGAGGAGGGATACCCATAGAGACTATTTCAGCAGGTGGTCTGTGGGTAGGCACGCAGGGCTTCCTCTGATGTCGAAGCACTGGCTACTGCTCCGGCCCACTCCTGCAGAGTGTCAGTCACGGCCTCCCAGCCTTCTCCTCCAGCTGAGATGTGCAAATCTCTGAGGCTTCAGAGACCTTGACCCGAGAGTGACGGGTCCACCTGTGTTCAGCTGTCTTCATGGCTGTTTCTGTCGTCAGTGACACTTGGAATGGGCCACGCCATTTCAGAACCACTGGCGCTTCTTTCTACTCCTTAACTAGGACTCAATCTCCTGGTTGGATGTTACAAGCAGCAAAGTCCAAAGGTGGGGCTTGTGCCAGCTGAGCTTCCTGTTGAAGGGGTTTCACAAGAAGCAGTATCCTGGCCACAGATGGTTTTAAATATACATCACTTACCTCTACTCCCCCACTAGGTTGAGACTTAGCCGGGTAATTCATAACAACGACGGAAAGGGGGAGAACGGAATCTCTCTTCTGGCTCGGGCTCTCATTCTCGCCAAAGCCAATGTCCAAAGCCCTAGCCATGGCATCTTGGTTTCTATTACCAGCTTCAAAAGGTGTTTATTTCTCTAGTCATTGTTTTCTACCCGAGCTGAGCTCTGGGGGTGCCAGGGCCTATGGAGGTTCCATTGTGTTCCTAAAGAAGCCAAAACCCCTTGAAGGATCTTTCCTGTCAAATGAGTTCCCCTATCTGAGTCTATTGCTTCTACAATGCTGTATCTTGGAATGATTTGTTCCAAAAATGCCTTAATACCTGATCCTGTCGTTGCTGAAGCAGTTGGAAATGCTTCTGGCCACCTTGCTAGCTGACAATACCATTACCAGAAGACATGAAGCCTTCCCACTTGGGGCATCTCAGGAAAATCCACCTGGCATCTTTGGAAGGGACCTGCAGCCCAAGGCCTCCCTCCCCTGGCAAGTTACTTTGTAACTTGGCTGTTTGCTTTAGCACAGATCAAGCAACCTTCAACAGCTCGTTTTGCCAGTCTAAAAAGACCCCCAGCACCATCCAGCATGAGGAAGGCTTCTGCCAATCCTCAGGAGGTGCAAGGACTCTCTTCACGGAGTTCTTTTACTATTGGTAGGGCCAAAGCTTCTGGTATCTCTTGTTTGCCATCCCTTGTAAACCAAGTATTGCCTTTTTTCTCTGCCACACGGCTTTTAACTGTATCTCGAACTCCTCTGGCAGAAAAGACAGCTTCCCGGCCAGTGATGGAGTCACTGCCAGCAAAGGGGGCATCTTGGAGAGTTCTGGCAGAAGTGTTGCTTTCTGACTTTCTTCATCCACCAAAAAGGAGACAGAGCAGGCCTGTGACATTCTTCAACTACAGGGAGAGGCCATGGGGCTTTTGCCATGGAGTCTCTCAACTGATTGCGGGACGCAGCCCCCTTTTGATGCAAAGTTCCTGGCAACAGCACCCTCGGAGGTACTCGGGAATTACAGACTTCCGGAACTGCCTACTCTAGGCTCCCCTCTAATATGCACCCCCCTCTTGGTATGGAAAAGGAAGAAAACGAAACTATTCCTAATGCTATGAAGTCTTTGCTGCCTTGCTCTAGGTTCAGCAATTTAACATGGCCTTGGCTGAGCAACAGTCTCTGTCGATTAGTAACAGTTTCTAGAACTAAGACTTTCTTCTGTTACTCCCCTACCAGTAAATTCCTAGCCTTGTCTAAGGACGGATTCACACGGTCTCTTTGTAAAGACACATCTATGTTACTTCTTTCACTCCCACACCTTCTTGGTGGTGGGATGGCTCCCCCCGGCACAGCACCTGGCACAAAACCCCCCTATGCACATACACACACACCTGCACTTACCCTGCACTCCGCTGCACACACACACACACACACACCTCCCGCACACTAACACCCCCCTCCACATCCCTGCCATGCTACTTGCAGTTGCCCCGCCCCTGCCATCCCAGCCGGCTGGCAGCACTCACTCCTCACATGCTTCCCCATGCCTTGCGTTTCCTTGCTGCCCCCTCTGTAGCCTTCCCTCAACCTGCCTTTTCTTCCCTGCCTTGCATTGACTTGCTCACCCATCCCCCACCTGACTTCCTTTCACATTCGTCTAGCTCTGGCCTCACCTTTCCTTTTCCTTCTAGGACCCTCATTGCCTTGCCTCGCCAAGCAAGGCCACACAGAGCAGTTGGTCCTGGCCGCTTTTGTGTACCAGCAGTCCTCGAATGTACTTCTCACCTGCCTTGCCTATCCTTGCCTTGCCTTGGCAACACAACAGTTTCCTTGCCTTGCCCTGCTAGCTCTCTGGAGCCTTGCATTCCTTTGCACGTCCATGCCCTGCCCTTGACCTGCCTACTGCTTTCCTCCAGGGCCTTGGATTGCCGAGCCCTTCTTGTTTCTGCCTGGCCACCCATCAGTGGACTTCCCTTCCTACGGCCAGCCTTGCCTCTAACGTCTGGGCCTTCTCTTGCCTACCACTCCATTTGCTTTCCCCTCACTGCTCTGGCCTTGCTTACCTCTCCCTTGACTTGCCCACAATTGCCTGCACTTGCTTTGCAGCGCCTTGCCTGCATGGAAGGCGAGGGCAAGAGTGGTAGGCAGGGCAAAGCAAAGCCAGCAAGTTGTAGGTAGTGCAAGGCAAGGCAGCAGAGGCAAAGGAAGCAGAGCAAAGGTAGCTTAAGAAGAACTAGACAAGGTACTGAAGGCAAGGCAAGGCCAAGAGACTTGGAGTGCCTTTCCTTGCCAAGGCAAGGACATAGTGCCAGTGTTGCTGGAGCAGAATGTTAAGGTAGCATGGGGAGGAATAGTCCAGCAAGACATTTCTCTTCTGGCCCCTGGGCGTGTAGGGGCAACTGTTGGATCTATTCTGTACTGGAGGTGGATCAGTGGATGGATGTGTTGTATTTTGGAGGAGGGGATGCCGTTTCTTTGGAGATGGGCTTGTAGTTGCTCTCTTTGGCAAGGAGAGCAGGTTTGGATGTGCACATCAGGTGCTCTTAGGGATTTTAAAGGCTTTTCCCAAGAGGCAGAGCTCTCTCTGGCTTAGAGCTGTTGAGCTGTCCGTGGGAATGCAAAGGCCAAGCTTGTGAGCCTTTTGTCCTGGTGCCTTTAGTGTGTGAGCAGTCCGTGGTGCCGTTGTCTTTGGATGCTGACTCTGGGAGAGGGAAGGCTTAGGATGGTAGCTAGAGCTGAGAAGGAAAGTGCTGAGAACAGCGTGTGTGCTGCTAGTTTGAGGGGTGCAGTTGAAGTTGCAGGCAGCAAGATCTTCCTCAGCCCGCACTGTTTTGAGCTCTGTTTTTGCCAGATGGTTTCAAGTTGGTGGGCAGAATCTGCGAGAGGGCAAAGATTGGTTTGGGCCAAAGAGGTTTGTCTGCCTCTTGGAGTGCGGTAGAAAGAAGAGTCCGCTCTTGGAAGGGGAAGATGAGGGAAATCTTTTTCTCCTGAGGTGCTGTTGATTTGAGTGCAGGGACGTTTGCAACTTGCCTCTGCCCTTGGGGTGGTTTCGAGCAGCGCCAGGCGCTTGGCCTTCTTTTGCAAGTCGTCAGCGCCATCGTGTGCTTGTTTCGAGGAGCGCTGACAGTGCCGGGGAAAAAGCCAAGCGCTTCGCTGGCGCCGCCCCAAGTCGTGTGCGAGCAGTTGGTGGAAGAGCTCCGCTGTGCATCCTTCCTCTTGGAGACACAAAAGAATGTGATCCTGCGCGTAGCGGGGAAGCAAGAGGAATCTTTTCATTGTTGGCTGTGCAGTTTCTAAGCGGCAAAAGTCAAGGCAGCTCCAGCACGGCCTCTTTCTTTCAGAACCTCTTCTGTGCCATCATGAACATGCTCAACATGCAACTCGCACCCACTGAACTGCATCAAAGGTCCTGGAGAGACGCACTTTCCTTCAAGCTCTAGCTACCATCCTACCCTCCACCTCTCGCCCATCCCAAAGCCCTTCCGAACATCCAGCAGCTGCACGCAGAGAACAAGTGCTAGAAGAAGGCGTTGGCCTTCAGATTCCTTCTAAAGTCTGTAAACTAGGCGAAACATTGCAGTGACCAGCACTTTCCTTCGCAACTATCTACAGAGCGTCATCACATTCTCTCAGAGTGGCTAAGTCCACCCTTGCAGCACAGCAGCGTTTCCAGCCACAGTTGGGACTGAGAGATGGGCCAGGTGAGAAAGCATTTGTTGACTATCCCTCGTCTCTGGAAGACTTGATACTCGCAGCGCAATCACGTCCACACACCTTCAGTGTGGCCAAGTTCAAGCCAGCTAGAGCTCACAGAGACGGGAGAGGCAGGAGAGAAACCGTTCCAAAAGTACCGTGTACTTAGGGCAGCATTCAAACTGTGCACAGCACTCTACAGCACTGTAGACCGTGGCTTCTCTGACAAGACGTGCCATCCCATTGTTGGCTCTCGCAGCTCGCTTGCTAGCTGCTCTCCTGAAGAAAAGAACTAGGAGGAAAAGCCAATGCTGGGCTGCACCTTCCCCTTGCCTCCCGTAAAGCCACTTCAACTCCCCGCTGCACTCTCTACTTCCCCTCTCCTTGGCATCGACCACTGGGTTTTCTGCATCTCGGAGCCCAAAGGTAAGCGCCAGTGTTCCCAGGGATGCTTGGAAGAGGGAGAAGTAGTAGCACAAGTAGCTGCCGTTGAACTTCCTCCTTCTCAATGCTAACGTGAAGTCGGCAGGCAGGCGAGCGCCAGCCACGCTCCTTTCTCAGTTTGGACGCTGCGGACACGAGCCCGGTGCTCGGCGCCTTCGTTCGGCCTCTTTAGTAGCCATTGTCGCGCTTTCATTCTGCCGGAGTCGAAGCGCCGTCTACTTGTGGCACAAAGAGCACGGTGCCGGCAGCCAAATGCTCCAGCCGACTGCTTCTGCCGACACACGCCTGGGCTATGCACTTTGCCTCTCAGCGCCATACAGCAGCACATTCGCTCTAAATGTAAAGGGAAAGATTCTCGGCTACGTCTGGTACAGAGAACAGCTTTAGTTCAACGGGCTTACCCAGAGCATGCCCCCGACGCGTGGGAACTTGTATTTGCACCACATTGCAGTCGCAGTCCTCTTTCCTTTACAGGCTACACAGCGCCGGCAGATCGCGGTGCTCTCTTCACCTGCCTTCTCACTTCCAAGTAGCACCGCGCACATTAGAGCCTTGCAGGGAGAGAAGACGCGGATAGGCGTCTCGCCCAGAAGAACGTGGCAGGGCGAAAAGGTGTTCTTCTTTTGTCTTCCTCGTCGCCCAGAGTGTGCTGCTGTGTTGAAAGTCTTGGCCAGCGAAAAGCTACACCAGCAAGTATTTCTCTCCTGATGCATTGCGCTGAGCGAGAGCTGAGGAAAATGCTTGCACAGCACACTGTGGATGCGTGCAGTACACACGCTGAAGAGCGGCACGGCCAAAAGTCATCGCTGGGCTTCAGTTCTGTCCAGAGCACAGAAGGCGAAGAACCAAGCAGCTGGGCACCGGCTGCATGTACATAGTGGAGCGAATTTCACATGTGCAGCCAAGAGCTGCTTCACAAGCAGATTCAGCTGAGAATGCTCTGGCTGCTTCACAAAGGAAGGTGCTGTGTTGCACTCCTGGACACTACCTGGTCAGAAGCAGTTTCTTACACCTTCAATGCTGCAGAGTCCATGCAGCTGGAGCATCCCCAGAAGGACGCGTCCAGCTGGAAGGCGTTCTTCAAGTACACCCCTCTTCCAAGTAGCCTTGAAACTGAGCACAATACACTGCGGCTCGGCAGCTTTCTTCTCAGATAGACGTGCCGTCTCACATTATGCACTCTCGCAGCTCAGTTGCCCACTTGCAGCAGCTGCTCCCAAAGAAAAAGGCTCCAGAAGGAAAAGCCACTGCTGGGCTGCACCTTCCCCTTGCCTCACGTCAAGCACCTGAAACTGTCCGCTGCACTCTCGATTTCCTTTCTCCGCCGTATGGCCAAACATTAACGTAATCGTAGTTCTTTCCAGGGAAAGCTGCGAGAGAAATAGGTATCAGCACAAGTAGCTGCAAGTTGGACATTAAGTTTCCGAGCTGCTAACGTGAATCCGAAAACAAGCGAGTGGCAGGCACGCTTCCTCTTGCAGCCTGTGCGATGCCCACAGCAGCTCCGTGCTCTGCCTTCGTTCTTACGCTCGTCGTAGCAGGTGGCGCTTTCGTTTTGCTGGAGACGAACCGTCGTCTACTTCTCGCGCAGAGAGCACGGTGCCGGCAAGCCAAATGCTGCAGGCTGCTGCTTCTGCCGAAACACGCCTGGGCTATGCAATTTCTCTCTAGCGCTGAAGTAGTACCACATTCTCTTTGCTTTGTAGCCAGCATCTTTGCGGAAAGCTTCTCGGCTACGTCAGGCACAGAGAACAGCTTTATTTTAACGGGCTTAACCGGAGCTTGCCCCCGACGCGTGGCAACTTGTATTTGCACCACATTGCAGTGGCAGTCCTCTTTCCTTTACAGGCTGCACAGCGCCGGCAGATGGCAGCGCTTCTCTGCACCTGCCTTCTCACTTCCAAGTAGCACCGCGCACATTAGAGCCTTGCAGCGAGAGAAGACGCGGATAGGCGTCTCGCCCAGAAGAACGTGGCAGGGCGAAAAGATCTTCTTCCTTTCTCCTTCTTCTTGCCCGAATTGTGCTGCTGTGTTGAAAGTCTTGGCCAGCGAAAAGCTACTCCAGCAAGTGTTTCTCTCCTGACGCATTTCGCTGAGCGGGAGCTACGCGGACAGTGTGGACCCTGTGAAACAGCAAGAAAATGATTGTACGTCGAGCTGAGGAAAATCCTTGCACAGCACACTGTGGATGTGTGCAGTACACACGCTGAAGAGCGGCACGGCTAAAAGTCATCGCTGGGCTTCAGTTCTGTCCAGAGCACAGAAGGCGAAGAACCAAGCAGCTGGGCACCGGCTGCATGTACATAGTGGAGCGAATTTCACATGTGCAGCCAAGAGCTGCTTCACAAGCAGATTCAGCTGAGAATGCTCTGGCTGCTTCACAAAGGAAGGTGCTGTGTTGCACTCCTGGACACTACCTGGCCAGTAGCAGTTTCTTACACCTTCAATGCTGCAGAGTCCATGCAGCTGAAGCACCCCCAGAAGGACGCGTCCAGCTAGAAGGCGTTCTTCAAGTACCCCCCTGCTCCAAGTAGCCTTGAAACTGAGCCCAACACACTGCGGCTCGGCAGCTTTCTTCTCAGAGAGACGTGCCGTCTCACATTATGCACTCTCGCAGCTCAGTTGCCCGCTTGCAGCAGCTGCTCCCAAAGAAAAAGGCTCCAGAAGGAAAAGCAACTGCTGGGCTGCCCTTTCCCCTTGCCTCACGTGAAGCACCAGAAACTGTCCGCTGCACTCTCTATTTCCATTCTCCGTCGCATCTACCACTGTAATGTCTGCATCTCGAAGAATAAACCCCGGCACAATTCTTTCCAGGGAAAGCTGGAAGAGAAATAGGTAGCAGCACAGGTAGCTGCAAGTTTCCGACTGCTAACGTGAATCCGAAAACAAGCGAGTGGCAGGCACGCTTCCTCTTGCAGCCTGTGCGATGCCCACAGCAGCTCCGTGCTCTGCCTTCGTTCTTACGCTCGTCGTAGCAGGTGGCGCTTTCGTTTTGCTGGAGACGAACCGTCGTCTACTTCTCGCGCAGAGAGCGCGGTGCCGGCAGCCAAATGCTGCAGGCTGCTGCTTCTGCCGAAACACGCCTGGGCTATGCAATTTCTCTCTAGCGCTAGGTAGCACAACATTCTGTCTGCGTTGTGGTCTTTATCTTAAGGGAAAGATTCTCGGCTACGGCTCGCCCAGAGAACTGTTCCGGGACAATACATGTGTTTTATTACCCCTTCTCGCAAGGAGACTGTGGTGCTGCGTTGGAACTGTTGGCTAGTTCATCATGTGCTTCCCTCCTGATGCATTTTGCTGAGCGAGAGCTGAGGAAAATCCGTGCGCTGCGCACTGTGGATGCGTGCAGTATACACGCAGAAGAGCGGCAAAGCTCCTAGACATCGCACACACCAGCCCAGTGGCCTGGGGCTGCGTTCTTCTCCCTTACCGGCGCTGGACAGAACTGAAGCATTCAGCTTTGGCTCACTTCAGTGTGTGTGTACTGCACGCATCCACAGTGCGCAGTGCGCGGATTTTCCTCAGCGCTACGTGCAAGTACAGCCTTTCTGCTTCGCAGAGCCCGACTGTCGGCACAAGCTCTCGCTCAGAGAAATGTCAGGAGAGAAGCACTTGCTGCATTAGCCTTCCGCTGGCCAACAGTTCCAACGCAGCACATAGTCTTACTGCGAGAAGGGGTAAGAAAACGCACGCAGCACAGCAGCACAATCTGGGCGACGAGGAGGACAAAAGAAGACCATCTTTTCGTCTTTGCACGATTTTCTCTGCCACACATCTATCCACGTCTTTGCTTCCTGCAAGGCTCGAATGTGCGCGGTGCTACTTGGAAGTGAGAAGGCAGGCGCAGAGAAGCACTGCCATCTGCCGGCGCTGTGCAGGCTGTAAAGGAAAGAGGACTACCCCTGGAATGCGGTGCAAATACAAGTTCCCACGCGTCGGGGTAAGCGCCGGGTAAGCCCGTTGAACTAAAGCTGTTCTCGGTGCCAGACGTAGCTGAGACTCTTTCCCTTTACATTCAGGCTACAAAGCAAAGAGAATGTGGTGCTACCAAGGGCAGCGAAGGAAAGTGCACAGCCCAGGTGTGTTTCGGAAGGGACAGCAACCTGGAGCGTTTCTCTGGAGGGTTTCTCTGCCGGCGTGCCCTCTGTGCGACAAGATGACGACGGTTCGACTCCGGCAGAATGAAAAGAACGAAATGGTACGAAGAGCATAAGAATGAAGGCAGAAGCACCTAGCTGGTGTGTGCATAGCACAGGCTGCAAGAGGAAGCGTGGCTGCCACTCGCTTGTTTTCAGATTCACATTAGCAGTTGAAAACAGAAAGTTCAACTTGCAGCTACTTGTGCTGCTACCTATTTCTCTTCCAGCTTTCCCTGGAAAGAATTGTGCCGGGGTTTATGCTTCGAGATGCAGACATTACAGTGGTAGATCCAACGGAGACTGGAAATAGAGAGTGCATCTGAGAAGGAAGCTGCCGAGCCGCAGTGTGTTGGGCTCAGTTTCAAGGCTACTTGGAAGAGGGGGGTACTTGAAGAACGCCTTCCAGCTGGACGCGTCCTTCTGGGGGTGCTCCAGCTGCATGGACTCTGCAGCATTGAAGGTGTAAGAAACTGCTACTGACCACGTAGTGTCCAGGAGTGCAACACAGCACCTTCCTTTGTGAAGCAGCCAGAGCATTCTCAGCTGAATCTGCTTGTGAAGCAGCTCTTGGCTGCACATGTGAAATTCGCTCCACTATGTACATGCAGCCGGTGCCCAGCTGCTTGGTTCTTCGCCTTCTGTGCTCTGGACAGAACTGAAGCCCAGCGATGCCTTTGAGCTTTGCCGCTCTTCAGCGCGAACACTGCACGCATCCACAGTGCGCTGTGCACGGATTTTCCTCAGCTCGACGTACAATCATTTTCTTGCTGTTTCACAGGGTCCACACTGTCCGCGTAGCTCCCGCTCAGCGAAATGCGTCAGGAGAGAAACACTTGCTGGAGTAGCTTTTCGCTGGCCAAGACTTTCAACACAGCAGCACAATTCGGGCAAGAAGAAAGAGAAAGGAAGAATATCTTTTCACCCTGCCACGTTCTTCTGGGCGACACGCTTTTCCACGTCTTCTCTCCCGGCAAGGCTCTTATGTGCGCGGTGCTACTTGGAAGTGAGAAGGCAAATGAGGAGAGCACCGCGATCTGCCGGCGCTGTGTAGCCTGTAAAGGAAAGAGGACTGCCACAGAAATGTGGTGCAAAATACAAGTTGCCACGCGTCGGGGGCAAGCTCCGGTTAAGCCCGTTAAAATAAAGCTGTTCTCTGTGCCAGACGTAGCCGAGAATCTTTCCGTAAAGATGCTGGCTACAAAGCAAAGAGAATGTGGTGCTACTTCAGCGCTAGAGAGAAATTGCATAGCCCAGGCGTGTTTCGGCAGAAGCAGCAGCCTGCAGCATTTGGCTGCCGGCACCGTGCTCTCTGCGCGAGAAGTAGACGACGGTTCGTCTCCAGCCAAACGAAAGCGCCACCTGCTACGAAGGGCGTAAGAATGAAGGCAGAGCACGGAGCTGGTGTGTGCATCGCACAGGCTGCAAGAGGAAGCGTGCCTGCCACTCGCTTGTTTTCAGATTCACATTAGCAGTTGAAAACAGAAAGTTCAACTTGCAGCTACTTGTGCTGCTACCTATTTCTCTTCCAGGTTTCCCAGGAAAGAATTGTGCCGGGGTTTATGCTTCGAGATGCAGACATTACAGTGGTAGGTCCAACGGAGAATGGAAATCGAGAGTGCAGCGGACAGTTTCAGGTGCTTGACGTGAGGCAAGGGGAAAGGGCAGCCCAGCAGTGGCTTTTCCTTCTGGAGCCTTTTTCTTTGGGAGCAGCTGCTGCAAGTGGGCAACTGAGCTGCGAGAGTGCATAATGTGAGACGGCACGTCTATCTGAGAAGAAAGCTGCCGAGCCGCAGTGTGTTGTGCTCAGTTTCAAGGCTACTTGGAAGAGGGGGGTACTTGAAGAACGCCTTCTAGCTGGACTCGCCCTTCTGGAGGTGCTCCAGCTGCATGGACTCTGCAGCATTGAAGGTGTAAGAAACTGCTTCTGACCAAGTAGTGTCCAGGAGTGCAACACAGCACCTTCCTTTGTGAAGCAGCCAGAGCATTCTCAGCTGAATCTGCTTGTGAAGCAGCTCTTGGCTGCACATGTGAAATTCGCTCCACTATGTACATGCAGCCGGTGCCCAGCTGCTTCGTTCTTCGCCTTCTGTGCTCTGGACAGAACTGAAGCCCAGCGATGACTTTTAGCCGTGCCGCTCTTCAGCGTGTGTACTGCACGCATCCACAGTGTGCTGTGCAAGGATTTTCCTCAGCTCTCGCTCAGCGCAATGCATCAGGAGAGAAATACTTGCTGGAGTAGCTTTTCGCTGGCCAAGACTTTCAACACAGCAGCACACTCTGGGCGACGAGGAAGACAAAAGAAGAACACCTTTTCGCCCTGCCACGTTCTTCTGGGCGAGACGCCTAATTCGCGTCTTCTCTCGCTGCAAGGCTCTAATGTGCGCGGTGCTACTTGGAAGTGAGAAGGCAGGTGCAGAGAGCACCGCGATCTGCCCGCGCTGTGCAGGCTGTAAAGGAAAGAGGACTGCCACTGCAATGTGGTGCAAATACAAGTTCCCACGCGTCGGGGGCATGCTCTGGGTAAGCCCGTTGAACTAAAGCTGTTCTCTGTACCAGACGTAGCCGAGAAGTTTTCCCTTTACATTTAGACCGAATGTGCTGCTGTATGGCGCTGAGAGGCAAAGTGCATAGCCCAGGCGTGTGTCGGCAGAAGCAGTCGGCTGGAGCATTTGGCTGCCGGCACCGTGCTCTTTGTGCCACAAGTAGACGGCGCTTCGACTCCGGCAGAATGAAAGCGCGACAATGGCTACTAAAGAGGCCGAACGAAGGCGCCGAGCACCGGGCTCGTGTCCGCAGCGTCCAAACTGAGAAAGGAGCGAGGCTGGCGCTCGCCTGCCTGCCGACTTCACGTTAGCATTGAGAAGGAGGAAGTTCAACGGCAGCTACTTGTGCTACTACTTCTCCCTCTTCCAAGCATCCCTGGGAACACTGGCGCTTACCTTTGGGCTCCGAGATGCAGAAAACCCAGTGGTCGATGCCAAGGAGAGGGGAAGTAGAGAGTGCAGCGGGGAGTTGAAGTGGCTTTACGGGAGGCAAGGGGAAGGTGCAGCCCAGCATTGGCTTTTCCTCCTAGTTCTTTTCTTCAGGAGAGCAGCTAGCAAGCGAGCTGCGAGAGCCAACAATGGGATGGCACGTCTTGTCAGAGAAGCCACGGTCTACAGTGCTGTAGAGTGCTGTGCACAGTTTGAATGCTGCCCTAAGTACACGGTACTTTTGGAACGGCTTCTCTCCTGCCTCTCCCGTCTCTGTGAGCTCTAGCTGGCTTGAACTTGGCCACACTGAAGGTGTGTGGACGTGATTGCGCTGCGAGTATCAAGTCTTCCAGAGACGAGGGATAGTCAACAAATGCTTTCTCACCTGGCCCATCTCTCAGTCCCAACTGTGGCTGGAAACGCTGCTGTGCTGCAAGGGTGGACTTAGCCACTCTGAGAGAATGTGATGACGCTCTGTAGATAGTTGCGAAGGAAAGTGCTGGTCACTGCAAGGTTTCGCCTAGTTTACAGACTTTAGAAGGACTCTGAAGGCCAACGCCTTCTTCTAGCACTTGTTCTCTGCGTGCAGCTGCTGGATGTTCGGAAGGGCTTTGGGATCGGCGAGAGGTGGAGGGTAGGATGGTACCTAGAGCTTGAAGGAAAGTGCGTCTCTCCAGGACCTTTGATGCAGTTCAGTGGGTGCGAGTTGCATGTTGAGCATGTTCATGATGGCACAGAAAAGGTTCTGAAAGAAAGAGGCCGTGCTGGAGCTGCCTTGACTTTTGCCGCTTAGAAACTGCACAGCCAACAATGAAAAGATTCCTCTTGCTTCCCCGCTACGCGCAGGATCACATTCTTTTGTGTCTCCAAGAGGCAGGATGCACAGCGGAGCTCTTCCACCAACTGCTCGCACACGACTGGGGCGGCGCCAGCGAAGCGCTTGGCTTTTCCCCGGCACTGTCAGCGCTCCTCGAAACAAGCACACGATGGCGCTGACGACTTGCAAAAGAAGGCCAAGCGCCTGGCGCTGCTCGAAACCACCCCAAGGGCAGAGGCAAGTTGCAAACGTCCCTGCACTCAAATCAACAGCACCTCAGGAGAAAAAGATTTCCCTCATCTTCCCCTTCCAAGAGCGGACTCTTCTTTCTACCGCACTCCAAGAGGCAGACAAACCTCTTTGGCCCAAACCAATCTTTGCCCTCTCGCAGATTCTGCCCACCAACTTGAAACCATCTGGCAAAAACAGAGCTCAAAACAGTGCGGGCTGAGGAAGATCTTGCTGCCTGCAACTTCAACTGCACCCCTCAAACTAGCAGCACACACGCTGTTCTCAGCACTTTCCTTCTCAGCTCTAGCTACCATCCTAAGCCTTCCCTCTCCCAGAGTCAGCATCCAAAGACAACGGCACCACGGACTGCTCACACACTAAAGGCACCAGGACAAAAGGCTCACAAGCTTGGCCTTTGCATTCCCACGGACAGCTCAACAGCTCTAAGCCAGAGAGAGCTCTGCCTCTTGGGAAAAGCCTTTAAAATCCCTAAGAGCACCTGATGTGCACATCCAAACCTGCTCTCCTTGCCAAAGAGAGCAACTACAAGCCCATCTCCAAAGAAACGGCATCCCCTCCTCCAAAATACAACACATCCATCCACTGATCCACCTCCAGTACAGAATAGATCCAACAGTTGCCCCTACACGCCCAGGGGCCAGAAGAGAAATGTCTTGCTGGACTATTCCTCCCCATGCTACCTTAACATCTGCTCCAGCAACAGTGGCACTATGTCCTTGCCTTGGCAAGGAAAGGCACTCCGAGTCTCTTGGCCTTGCCTTGCCTTCAGTACCTTGTCTAGTTCTTCTTAAGCTACCCTTGCTCTGCTTCCTTTGCCTCTGCTGCCTTGCCTTGCACTACCTACAACTTGCTGGCTTTGCTTTGCCCTGCCTACCACTCTTGCCCTCGCCTTCCATGCAGGCAAGGCGCTGCAAAGCAAGTGCAGGCAATTGTGGGCAAGTCAAGGGAGAGGTAAGCAAGGCCAGAGCAGTGAGGGGAAAGCAAATGGAGTGGTAGGCAAGAGAAGGCTCAGACGTTAGAGGCAAGGCTGGCCGTAGGAAGGGAAGTCCACTGATGGGTGGCCAGGCAGAAACAAGAAGGGCTCGGCAATCCAAGGCCCTGGAGGAAAGCAGTAGGCAGGTCAAGGGCAGGGCATGGACGTGCAAAGGAATGCAAGGCTCCAGAGAGCTAGCAGGGCAAGGCAAGGAAACTGTTGTGTTGCCAAGGCAAGGCAAGGATAGGCAAGGCAGGTGAGAAGTACATTCGAGGACTGCTGGTACACAAAAGCGGCCAGGACCAACTGCTCTGTGTGGCCTTGCTTGGCGAGGCAAGGCAATGAGGGTCCTAGAAGGAAAAGGAAAGGTGAGGCCAGAGCTAGACGAATGTGAAAGGAAGTCAGGTGGGGGATGGGTGAGCAAGTCAATGCAAGGCAGGGAAGAAAAGGCAGGTTGAGGGAAGGCTACAGAGGGGGCAGCAAGGAAACGCAAGGCATGGGGAAGCATGTGAGGAGTGAGTGCTGCCAGCCGGCTGGGATGGCAGGGGCGGGGCAACTGCAAGTAGCATGGCAGGGATGTGGAGGGGGGTGTTAGTGTGCGGGAGGTGTGTGTGTGTGTGTGTGTGTGCAGCGGAGTGCAGGGTAAGTGCAGGCGTGTGTGTATGTGCATAGGGGGGTTTTGTGCCAGGTGCTGTGCCGGGGGGAGCCATCCCACCGCCAAGAAGGTGTGGGAGTGAAAGAAGTAACATAGATGTGTCTTTACAAAGAGACCGTGTGAATCCGTCCTTAGACAAGGCTAGGAATTTACTGGTAGGGGAGTAACAGAAGAAAGTATTAGTTCTAGAAACTGTTACTAATCGACAGAGACTGTTGCTTAGCCAAGGCCGTGTTAAATTGCTGAACCTAGAGCAAGGCAGCAAAGACTTAATAGCATTAGGAATAGTTTCGTTTTCTTCCTTTTCCATACCAAGAGGGGGGTGCATATTAGAGGGGAGCCTAGAGTAGGCAGTTCCGGAAGTCTGTAATTCCCGAGTACCTCCGAGGGTGCTGTTGCCAGGAACTTCACATCAAAAGGGGGCTGCGTCCCGCAATCAGTTGAGAGACTCCATGGCAAAAGCCCCATGGCCTCTCCCTGTAGCTGAAGAATGTCACAGGCCTGCTCTGTCTCCTTTTTGGTGGATGAAGAAAGTCAGAAAGCAACACTTCTGCCAGAACTCTCCAAGATGCCCCCTTTGCTGGCAGTGACTCCATCACTGGCCGGGAAGCTGTCTTTTCTGCCAGAGGAGTTCGAGATACAGTTAAAAGCCGTGTGGCAGAGAAAAAAGGCAATACTTGGTTTACAAGGGATGGCAAACAAGAGATACCAGAAGCTTTGGCCCTACCAATAGTAAAAGAACTCCGTGAAGAGAGTCCTTGCACCTCCTGAGGATTGGCAGAAGCCTTCCTCATGCTGGATGGTGCTGGGGGTCTTTTTAGACTGGCAAAACGAGCTGTTGAAGGTTGCTTGATCTGTGCTAAAGCAAACAGCCAAGTTACAAAGTAACTTGCCAGGGGAGGGAGGCCTTGGGCTGCAGGTCCCTTCCAAAGATGCCAGGTGGATTTTCCTGAGATGCCCCAAGTGGGAAGGCTTCATGTCTTCTGGTAATGGTATTGTCAGCTAGCAAGGTGGCCAGAAGCATTTCCAACTGCTTCAGCAACGACAGGATCAGGTATTAAGGCATTTTTGGAACAAATCATTCCAAGATACAGCATTGTAGAAGCAATAGACTCAGATAGGGGAACTCATTTGACAGGAAAGATCCTTCAAGGGGTTTTGGCTTCTTTAGGAACACAATGGAACCTCCATAGGCCCTGGCACCCCCAGAGCTCAGCTCGGGTAGAAAACAATGACTAGAGAAATAAACACCTTTTGAAGCTGGTAATAGAAACCAAGATGCCATGGCTAGGGCTTTGGACATTGGCTTTGGCGAGAATGAGAGCCCGAGCCAGAAGAGAGATTCCGTTCTCCCCCTTTCCGTCGTTGTTATGAATTACCCGGCTAAGTCTCAACCTAGTGGGGGAGTAGAGGTAAGTGATGTATATTTAAAACCATCTGTGGCCAGGATACTGCTTCTTGTGAAACCCCTTCAACAGGAAGCTCAGCTGGCACAAGCCCCACCTTTGGACTTTGCTGCTTGTAACATCCAACCAGGAGATTGAGTCCTAGTTAAGGAGTAGAAAGAAGCGCCAGTTGTTCTGAAATGGCGTGGCCCATTCCAAGTGTCACTGACGACAGAAACAGCCGTGAAGACAGCTGGACACAGGTGGACCCGTCACTCTCGGGTCAAGGTCTCTGAAGCCTCAGAGATTTGCACATCTCAGCTGGAGGAGAAGGCCGGGAGGCTGTGACTGACACTCTGCAGGAGTGGGCCGGAGCAGTAGCCAGTGCTTCGACATCAGAGGAAGCCCTGCGTGCCTACCCACAGACCACCTGCTGAAATAGTCTCTATGCGCATCCCTCCTCTAGAATGTCCACTCACTGGGGCGCTAATACTTGCTGGATTCTTTTATGTTAAGTGGTTTCTGTGTCTTCAATTGCCACAGGTGCTGCAGAAGACAACGGGAAAATTAGACTAGCTAATTAGATCACATGATTAAAATATTTTCCTTACTAGTTCTACTTTTATATGGTCAGCTAAGTTTAGGCCAGGAGTGGGAGAATCAATTTGCAGCCTTCTTAGCAGAAGAAGTAGCAAAAGTTTTTCACCTTAGCAATTGCTGGCTCTGTGGAGGGCCTGGAGGATCTGAAGAGTGCCTGTGGTTGGCTAGCCCAGCTGAACCTAAGTGGTGGCTCAACACCTGACATCAGGTCCATACTAGGACGGGATTTGGGGCCAAAGAAGGAAGTCCATGGCTATAGGAGAAGGTTTCACGAAGGATGTCTGGACTTCAGGTGGCTCTCTTGAAAGCTGTTTATTGCATAGGCAAAGTTCCAGCATTTCAGGGAGTGGCTATCCAGAGCCAGCCCTACAGCTGCCAGCTCCAGCTGTAGGCATACCTGAAGCCGCTTGCTGTTCAAGTTACAGAGCATTCTATACTTTTCTTTGCAGAGTATCTTAGCACGTAACAACCAATAAGCACCATACACAACACCTTGACATTGGCCTATAGCCTATCATAGCTACTACCATCACCATATTATAGTCATTATTATCCAATCACAAGAGTAAGTTACAATTTAAGCTTCCAGTGGAAAATTCTTAGACCTTTCTTCTTCTTGCTACATCAACATTTCTTGTTTGCCTGCCATATCTTTCTCTTTGGGAAAGACACCTTTTCTATTCACTTATGCTCTTCTTGAGACTTACTTACTTGGTGAAAAACATGTCTTTGTTTGTAATCACATACCTTTGTCCTGCTCCTAAAAATCTCCTTCCAACTCATCTCCAACCTTTGCCTTCTCAGTTACTCAGTGATCACTGTTTCAGCAAAACATCTTTTCTTCTATATCAAAACTTGCTTTCATTTCTACCTCATCCCCAGCTTCTACATTCTCAGACCTTTCTGCCAAGCCTACATACCTGTGAAACTTTCTTACCAAACTTTCATCCTCCCCAACACATGGCCACTTCATTCTTCTCCAACAGGCACTTAATGCCTAAACAGGACAGGGCGGGTCTATGTAGGAAAAGGCGTTTGTCAATTGACTTTCTCTCTGGCTTTAAACAATTGGGTTTGGACCCACAATTGCCCTCCTTACAATTGTTCCAAATATCAAGACAATTGCAATCAAAGAGCTGTTCAGCTCACTAATGGTAGCTGCGTAAGGTGTTCTTACCACACTTACCAAAAACATTTGGAAGCCTGTAAAGCAATGGGGAGGGACAAGGGGTTTTTTTGACCACCTATTTTTAAGCTGTCCCCACAAAAATCCCACAAGTAGAAGACATGTTGTTTGTGATTATCAGTGGGAATGGCAACACCGGATTGGAACTCAAAGCCTTTTAGTGAGTTCTGCTCCAAATCCAAGCAAGCAACTTGCAGATGTAAATGTAGATGGGAACCCTGTGTGGGAGCTTGGAAATGCAAATGCTGTGACCCTTATGGTGGGGCAGCTATTGTTGGAGGACCGTTAGGCCAGGGAATCCTGCTGTATTTTGACCCACCAATTGATGACCAAGGGTAGGAAGGCCCCTTTGCTAATGGAACACGGGCTTTGAAAGGACATGATTGGATTTGTGGCCAACATGCTTAGCTCAGGTTACCTCCAAACTGGTCAGGGATATGGTGTATATCTTAGACCATTGTTCTTTTTGCTACTACAAATTCAGGGAAATCGCTTAGGAATCCAAATCTGTGATGATTTAATTAGAGAAAAGCAGTCAGCTGATGCAGCCTTGGCTGCAGGGAGCACCCCAGAAGGGGGAAAAGATGAATGGCCACCAGAACAAGTTACGCAACATGATGGACCAGCCACTTGGAAACCTAAGGAATTCATCCCAGATGCCTGGAAACCCATTTATCATTTGAATGAGATAATTAGGGTACAAGCTGTCTCAGAAATAATTACCAACCAGCCAGCCACAGCTCTTGACCGTCTTGCTGAGCAAGCCACTTCAATGAGGAAAGTGGTATTTTCAACATTGGATGGTATTAGATTATCTGTTAGCAGAAGAAGGAGGAGTTTGTGGGAAATTAAATGACTCGAGCTGCTGTTTGCAAGCAGATGACAGGGGAAAAGTGGTCAAATAACAGAGGAAATAACCTCAGCTCATCTACCTGTCCAAGTGTTGAAAAGATGGTAATGGGACATGTTTTCCTGGTTAACTGGCCAGCTATGGGCTAAATGAATACCATTTCTCCTCTTCTATGCTATAGCAACTCTAATCTTTTGACCATGCGTGACACCATGCTGGGTGCAGCTCTTTCAGCAGGTGGTCAAGGGGATGCTGCTAGCAGCCATGCCTACCTGATCCAGAAATGACTACAAAAGGACAGAAAAGGATGTCACTGCAAATAATAGCAAAAGCCCAGAAGACTCAAGAAGAAAAAATTAAATCAATGGTAATTAAGGTTTGTAAAGACAAATACAGATTAAATAAAGAAAGGAGGGATTAAAAGGAATGAGATGGATGAGTCTTTACAAACAGACCGTGTGAATTGGCCTGTAGACAAGGCTAGGAACTTACGGGGAGTGAAGTAACAGAAGAAAGTATTAGTTCTCTAGAACTGTTACTAATCATCAGAGACTGTTGATTAATCAAGGCCGTGTTAAATTCCTGAACCTAGAGCAAGGCAACAAAGACTTAATAGAATTAGGAATGGTTTCTTTTTCTTTCTTTTCGATGCCAAATGGGGGGTGCATATTAGAGGAGGGCATAGAGTAGGCAGTTCTGGAAGTCTGTATCTCCCGAATACCTCAGCCAGTGGGGAAAAGGAAGAGGGTGCTGTGGCCAGGAACTTGACATCAAAAGGGGGCTGCATCCCGCAACCGTTTGACAGACCCCATGGGAAAAGCCCCATGGACTCTCCCTGTAGTCGAAGAATGTTGCAGGACTCCTCTGTCTCCTTTTCGGACATCAACCTCAGGCATGGTGGATTAATTTTCCCTAACGGCAGCGACCTGCTGCGTGGTCTCCGTGCTCCTCCCCAGCCCCCCGGGAGGTGTCAAATAGTTGCCGGCGGCTCCCACCGCGCGTTACAGACGGCTGCGCGGCGCCGGGGCTGCTCGCAGTGCTCCCCTGCCCCGCCAGGGCTGGCCGCGGGCTGCGGAGCCACCTCGCCACCGGCGCGGCCAGGGCCGGGGCCCTTCTCGACAGCAGCCGAGGGGCTGCGGAGCGGGCGGCTGCGGGACGATCAGCTCTTTTATGCCGCGCCGTGCTGCCGCCTCCATCTAGCTCCCCATCGCGCCGCCGGCCGACCCCGCCTGGCGCGTTCACGCTCGGCCGCGCTCGCCGCCCGCCCAGCCTCGCCGGAAGCTCTCCCGCGCGGGCCGTGCCCCGGCTCCGCCTGCGGCTCGGCAGGGCCCGGCCGCACGCGTGCTGCGTGGCTCGGAGCACCCGCGTTGCGCCGCAGGCGACGGGGAAGGCGGGGCGGGCCGGCGCCATGGTGGTAGCGCGAGGAGAGGAGCGCCCGGGCGGGGCGGCGAGTGGCGCGGCGGTGAGCGCTTCTGCTTGCTGTCGCTCGGCTGCCGCCCACGGCAGGTGCCGTGTGACCCCGCGGAGCGGCGGGGCCGGCCGGGCGGTGCGCGGCGAGGCTTTCGGCCAGCGGCGGCCGCAGCGACAGTCTGCTGGCACTGCCCGTGCCGGTGGAGAGAGCGGGGATCCGAGGCCGGCCTTCCTAGGGTAACGAGGGGCGACCGCCTTTGCCGCGCTGCCCTCCGTGCAGCACGTGGCCGATTCCGGCGAAGCCGGGGTCTCCGCAGCGGCGCGGGCGGGAGGGAGTGGGGAGCGCGCTCGGTGCTCTGCCGGCCGCTCCCGCCCAGCGCTGCGCTCCGCCGAGGCGTTTTCCCGCCCGTCCTGGGAAGGACATAAGGGACCCCGGAGTCGGAGCTTAGCTGTCAGGGGGAACAACTTCCCTCCACTGGCGACCTCCTTTTCCCTCTGATTCAGCTACCTTGTGGTAGGTGCGATGGTGCTGAAGAAGGGTGGCGGCTGGGCACAGTTGCTGGCATAGGTGGTGCGAGAGCTCCACGCAAGCAGCTTGGAGTGGCATGTGCGAGGGTAGGAAGGTACGGCACCCACAGCTGAAGGTAAAAAAAGTCAGGGCATGTCATCAGCCGCAATCGTGCTAAGTTGTTCATCTTTGCAAACTGCTTGCCGAGTTGTTCCTTTTCTTAGGTAATGGGGGTTTGTATCAACCAGAACTGCATATGGTCAGTATTTGCAGAGAAGGTTACGTGGACTGTTGTTGAAGTGAGTGTAGCAGTTTCTATGGCATTCTGCAAAAAAAGGGACAGGTCTCTCTGCGTTCCCCAATTCTTAACAAAAATGAAGTTAACAAAGCCCTGAAAAGAGGTTTTACAAAACTTCAGGGATTTTTTCCTACGAGTACTGTGGAGACAACCATAGTCACCTTGTCTTTCCAAAAGTGAAGGTTACATCTTTTTGTCCAAGAGCATCAAGTGCTTTTGATCAGCGTTTGTGTGCATGCATTAGCCTTGTTCTTGTTCTTCCTTGGAGAACTTTTACAATCCTCAGATGATCTGTGTAGGCTGCCGACTGCAGTGGTGAACTTGAAGGCTTCCAGCAGAAGGGAGATGCTGTCCACGTTTTGGATTTTCCTTAGTCTGAACCTTCAATGTCCAAGGCTTCACTTTTCAAGCAGTTGGAAGAGCTCCAAATGAAGATATGAACAGGTCTTAATTGACCTTGTCACCGCCTCAGTTCGTCAGGTAATGCTGCGCACTGGATTTAATTGCCTAGTGCAAGATGTGCTAAAAATATGTAAGAGTATCTCCTCGATTACCCTCCCAGAAGGGTTTGAATGGAGAACAAGGAGTTCCGAAGACAGGCATTTGGTGTACGAGAAGTAGAACTTAGTGGATTGCAGGGCACTGCATGCACAAATGTCTAAGGAGGATCCATCTTTTTATGCCCCATCTATGCTTGTTCTCATTTGAACTCCTGAACATTCTGGAGGTTGGTTTTGTTAGGGTTGTGGCTGGGGAAGGGGTGGTGGTGGGGGAGGGGTGGGTGTTGTTTCTGATCTTTTTAATTTCCAGGATAGTGTACAAAGAACTTGTGCCCACAACCAGCAGTATGAAGCAATGCAGGTATAAAAGAAGGTCACCGAAATGTCGGATAATATGAATCTGAAAGCGCTTCAGTATTTTACCCAGGAGTTTCACTGCAACAAGGTGATTGTCCTTGACAGAAATGTAGTGGCAGGCTTATGCCATGCTAGAAGTGATGACCTTTCTCTGCCCCAAATTGACCAGCAAGATCTTTTGGCTCTTGATTGAAACCCCTGAGCCAGCTGTGTTTCAGGCTGCAGAAGCTGCAGGTGTTGTGGCAGACGCGGGGTGCAGCCCTGCCTGCCGGTCCCGACCTGGCGCACGCCGGTGGCAGCCGTCAGCGCCTGGGGTCCCCTGGAAGGGGGATTTAATCATTTCTTCTCTAGCATTTGCTTGTGTTTTGTCAAGATTCTTTAATTCACTAAATAGTAAATTTAAAAAATTAGCTGAAAGATAATAATTTTGAAGTCTTCTGAGGCAGAACTGGGAAGGTTAGAACATATTTGTATGATTTCAAATATGTATAAATTCTTAAATGACAAACGTTAACAAACTGTCAATGCAAGCAATTATGGTGACACTTTACATTTCATTGGTTTTCGTGCAGCTCCATCCCATGTGTTGGTAGGTTCTTAAAAAGTGAAAATTGGGCCCACTAGACCGATTATTAAAAAGAAGTACAACTCCTTGGGGCTAACACAAAGGGACAGCGTCCACGTGAGTAAATGGTTATCACATTTAGATGTGATTCTGCTGCTTGCACTTTCTCTGCCCTCAAACTGCTTTCTTTATCGTCAATGCAGGGATGTTTGACATTCTTAGAAAAGAGAAAAGAAACAGATTTCCTCAAAAAAAAAAAAAAAAAAAAAAAAAACAACAGGTGAAATTAATGCAATGTTAATTGCATTAATTTATTCAGGTGGAGTTTTAGTTTTTATTCTATGAAGTGCTTGTTGCACCACTTTTGTTGTTTCCCACAGATTTGGAGCGGGATTTCCTCCAGTTGATTGTTCAGCAGAGGGAGTGAGACTGCCTTCAAAAGTTTTGCAGGAGTTGCATCTGTGAATCGGGCATGTGAGTTGCCTTTTTTTTTCCCCCCAGATTTTCGTAGGCTTCTGTTTTTCACCGTGGATCAGTTCACCTTGGATCAGTTTGCTCTTTTTGTTCCAGTGATTTTTCTTTTGGACATTTGTCACGATCCGTTAATACAAGTAAGGGTCGTGATGGTTTGTTTACAGATCTCCGAGTGCAAAAGGACACAAGGGATTTCAGTTTTAATCAAAACAGTGCACCTTTGTTAAGTACCCACAACACGGTAATGCGATAGAGGAGAGAAAGAGAGAGAGAGAGAAAGAAAAACAAAGTAAAAGAGTAGAGAGGAAGAAAGGGGGGGTAATGGCTACCAACGGATGAGATGAAGTCCTCGTGCTCTGCTGCCAATAGATTTGTCTTCTTTCCGTGGGGAGATCTCATCTCAGTTATTTCAGAAAGTCCCTTTATAGGCCTTTTTTGAAACGAGGGCCAACTGGCCAAGACCATATCTGTGTTTTGTAATAACATTGCAAAACTAAAAGCTAGCCCTAACTATCCCAGGTACATACCAAGCATGCCTTTCTCCTATGCTAACTATACTGCCTGCTATGGTTTGCGGCCTAGCAGCGTTAGCGCGTCTACTTCTGGCATGAGTTTAGCAGTGCTCTCGCTTCTGCTTTCTAGCTGTATCCCCACATCTCCCCCTTTTCCCCAAGAGGTGGGGCAAATCTACAGCCGTTGTTATGAGGCCCGTTGCTTTGGGAAACAGGTACAGGACAGGTGTAGAGGACAGGTCATTCCTTTCCGCTTCAGCGCAGTCCTTCCCGCCTGGGCAGCAAGAACGGCGCAGTCCACTGTGACCTGCACAAATTTCCTCAGGAATGCGTACCAGTTCCCAGCGGGCACACCTGCAGGCAACAGTTGGCAGACATCCCACCTTAGGCAGGTCGGAACTCCTGTGTTTAGCCTCTGTTCTCGGCGATGATCGTGAGGCAGATGAGGGATCTTCAGACCGTCTCTTACACCACCCCATGACTCACGATTGTCATCAGGAGAGCTCCATCAGCACGATTTCGTAGTGTTGTTGCGAAGTCTTCAGGACTCGTTAATGTTGGTAGCATATCCCAGAAAAGGGTAGAGAAAATAAGAAAAGAGAAAGAAAAGGAAAAAGAAGGAATAAGTAATTTTTAATCAAAATACACCTGTAATTTTTAATCATGTCTTATCTTATTTTAATACTCATGTAGTTCATCTTGTGTCAATAACCTTAGGGGTGTCCACAGTGGATGGGATAGTGTCCAAATTGTGCACATCTATTACAGATGTCAACCGTTTCATCATTCTGCAATTCATGATGTGTAAGATTGCTGATAAAACAAACCCAATCAAAACTAAAATCAAGAGAACAAGGATGGGATGACACAATTTGTTCAGGACACCTGTAGCAGTAGGTGAGCACCCAAAAGGAGTATCCCACCAGCTGTGTCCAGCATCTTTCTTTCCTCTGTCTAGAAAACAATGTGTTTCTTTCCCATTGTGATCAACAGTTACCAAGGTTTTCTGTCTGTTTTTCTTGATCTTTTCCAAAATTCCAATGAAATCCTGGTGAAGCAACAAGTGCTTTACCTAAGTAAGGTTCATCCCAGTGGGGGTAGGCAATAATTGGTGGATCACTGTGTAATTGGACTGTAAAATACAATAAGAAGTAAGTGGGGCTAAATAAGAGAAATCACATCCTGTGCTTTTAGTCAAGTTACAAACACAAGAATTTGAATGAGTTTTAGTATCTACAACTAAATTTTCTAGAAATACCTTATCACATGCAGTTCTTAAGCACGCACATCCATTGCCTATATACACAAGCACTGTTTCAGGAATCTTGTTAGGATGAATTTCAAAAGGACAGACACTTTGTTCTGTGTCCAAACAAATGTCTTGAGGTCTAATTGCACTGCTTTCACAGATAAACCCTTGTTGTTCTCGGACAATACAAGTTTCCAAATTAACAGTTTGCCACTTCTTCCCAGTTTGACGGGCCCATTCTCTGTGCTGGAAAGGGTAGAGAATAGCTGCATCATGGTTCAGCCCTAATGCAATGATAGGGACTATCCAATGCACTGAAGCATTACGTATGGTTAGTACAAAGGCTGTGGCTGTGTTTGTGATGGGATTGTAGGTAAAATTCACTAAATTCCACCAGGATTGGAATTCTCTTTCAAAATCAGTGGCACCGTCCCAGATTATTTTCCGAATTTCAGTAGGAAAAGTGCCTTCTTTGCCTTCTCTTACAATTGAGGCAGCAACGGACTGCATCCACAATTGAGCCTGGACGCAGCTGAGAGCCAAAGAGATGTTGTTTTGCGTAGCACGGAGCATGCCAATTATCAATTTGTGGTCATTCACATTTACCTTTTCTCAATTTGGTAATATGTTTGATAACAAGCGCTGATGGGTTGTTGTATTTTAGTCAAATCTGTAGTTGTGGCAGCCAATTTATTCATTAGCACTTCTGAATCAATACTATTTAAGATTCCCAATCCTGTTCCCACAACGCCGGTTATGTCTCTTTGCGTCCGTTTCTTAGAAGGGTTCCGCTTTTGCAACCCGGTTGTCTGCCCCTTGAAGGAAGTTTGCAGAAAAGGTGAACAAGCTGGCTGAATTTCTGAGGCATTGTTTTGCATCAGCAACTTGACTTGTTTAAGGGACCATGCCGGATTGAGCAATAGTTGTTGTTGGCCTGTTTCTGTGATTATACGTGGTCCAATTTCAAAAATTCTCGGGCTTAGCATGACCGGTGGTTGGGTGGTAGGTATTGCAACATCGACTTTGAGTTCCCCCCAGTATTTTGTATTGTTTTTACCACACGTGACTTTATGGGGAAATTGTACAGCAATTAAGGTTTAGCCAACAATCTTGATTTTGAATTTCACCAAACAAAACACGGCCATGAGGTCCAATGCTATAACTGTGTACAGGTTCGGTAAAAAATTCAGCAATTAATCCACATCGTATTGTAACATCGTCACCTCGGGTTACCTTAAAGGGTGGAAAAACTTTATTCTTGTCATCTAACACAAGGGGGGTACTTATACCGTGGTATGTGATTACTGCACTCAGTATGGGCTTTGCTGCGGCGTTTATTTTGAATTTATAAGTTAAACCTGTCAGACTTGGCTGATCTGCCGGGTTATTTTGCCAATTGCATGTTGCATAGGTTGGTTTGGTTAGAGGAAAGTTATACCAGCAGTCAGTTAGTTTGTTTCTGCGAAGCTTTGTGATTTCCACATTGTTGGTACTGGGGCCTAAGGTGTAGTTACCGACATTCTTCTGACAACCACACAGGATGAAGGGGGTTTGTTTGTCACACACCCACTCCGTTGTAGGGCAGAGTTTGGCCGTAATGTTGGGGTGCAAATCACTTTTCCCATCTGGTTTTAGAAAATTTCCAGCGATTGCAATGGTGGAAGCTTTCTGGTAAAGAGATCCTTCTACTTTCCTGCATCCTACCTTAATTTTTTCACCTCCTGTTCCTTTTAGGATTCTAGTCCAATCCTTCAAGTCCCATCCCCATTCACTTGGACGGTATACCTCAGAGTCGTGCAGTGCTACAGTGGCTAGGTTCGGGCAACGATCTCTGGGATAGGATCCTAGAGCACTAGTGTACCTAATGGTAGCTTCAGACCATGGCCACTCAGCTGGTTTTTGGCCCTGGTGTTGTGGTAGGATGCAGAAAAGTATCACTAGTCTTATCATGGTTTATGTGCTCATGTCCCTCGGAGTTCTTCTGTGAAAAGTGAACACAACAGAGTCTGCCACCGAAAGGCAGAAAATTAGAATGATGGAATTATGCAGCGTGTATGTATCCGATGCTCTCTCCCTAGGGCATCAGAGGCTAGCCATGCATATTTATTCAGAGGGCGTTTTAGCACTAGTGGTACTTCTCCTACGGTAGGGAGATCTACCGAAACAGGTTGTCCAGGGTAGTGTGCAGGATTCTTAGGATCATTTGGTCCCTGCAGTGAGAGAATTATGCTTGGAGCTGTTGGGAAAAAGACAGTGATTTTGGGACACCCGTTTACCCCCCATCTATCATTCACACCTTTCACAGCTTCCCATAGCCGAACATCCCAATTTCCCTCCTGTGGTTTCAAAAGTCCTTTCAAGAGACCATTGGTCCTTTCTACAATGCCGTTAGCTTGAGGGTAGTAAGGAGTGTGAAAAGTCCGTTTAATCCCTTCACCTTTTGCCCAGTCCTGTACAACTTTGGCAGTAAAGTGAGACCCGTTATCAGATTGAATTTCTTGTGGTTTTGGGAAAGTTCCAAACCATGCCTGCAATGCTTGAACAGTATGATCTCCTGTAGCTCTTTTAAAAGCATTGGCCTGGACTAACCCAGATATCATCTCTACTCCTACCAGCCCAAAGTGTTTACCTCCTGACTTTTTAAAGGGGCCGATATAATCTACCTGCCACGCTTCCCGTAAGCCTTTACCCTTTCTTAAATGCAGAGGGTCATCTTCCAAAGAGTGTCTTTCTAGCCGTCTGCGACGTTGTTCACAGGCTGACATGCATGTTTTACACATTTCTCTGGTAACAGACCAACCGCGAGCAAGGGCTTCTTTGTACAAATCTTTTGCACCTGTGCGTTGTCTTTTTACATGCAACCATTCTAAGAAGTGCTCCCAGTCCTCCGTAATTTGATCTTTTTTCACAGGACTTAGTCTTGCTAATTCGTCAGCTCTAGTGTTCCACTCTCCTGCTGGATTTCCATCTGTCTGGTGAGAGGCTACCCACTCCACGGCAAAATTCCCTGGACTTGCAATACTTAGAATTTCTTGCTACTTCTCCTTTTGCCATACTGGGATTCTGTTAACTTCACAATCCTTTTGCTGCCAAAAAGGAAGCCACTCAGTCCATCCCTTAAACACAGCATAGGAATAATCGGTGTAGATACAGACAGGAGAAGTATTCTGTGCCTCACGTTGGAAAACACTCCAAACAGCTATCAGCTTGCCAACTTGGGCACTGCCTTCCCCCTCTGTGATAATTCCTTCACCTGAGGAAGTGTGGAGGGCTACAGCCTTATGTTTCCACACCTTTCCTTCTCGCTTGGCAGAAGCATCCGTAAGCCAAGAATTTGCTGACCGTTTGGGGGAAAAAGGAGGGGCTACTCTAATGACTGAGGCAGGTTTGTCCTGGCTGCTACCCAAGTTTTCAGTTTCTTGGATTGCCAGATTTTTTACAGCTCCTTCAGTTCTTGAGAAGACGCTACAATCATGTTCAATCTGAGCATACCACTTCCTTACTGAGGTCCTCTGGGCCACCCCGTCAGGTGGGGGTGGTGCCAGTAGAGACAGCCTTAATAACTTTGAAAGGGCCTCTCAAAACAATTGGTTGTTGTTGTGCAATCTTCTCCACTTCTAGGAGAGCTAAGCTAACCACAAACAATCCTTTCTCCCAGGTAGTGTACCTTTTTTCAGCATCTTTAAAGCCACGGGAGTAAAAACCAAGAGGCTTCGTCGGACCCTCAGGACCCCGCTGCCATATGTGTACTGACAACCCTGAGGAGACCTGAAAAGCATCTGTGGGATGAATAGGGCCCAGGGCTTGGTGAGGCTGTTGCTTCAAAAACCAACAATTGCAGTGCTTCTTCTTGGGAAGCACTCCATTCCCATTTTGTCCCTTTTCTTAACAAGTTGTAAAGAGGTCTGGCAATTATGGAAAATCTGGGATGTGTTTTCTCCGGAGCACTAATACACATCCTAAAGCATGTTGGAGATCTTTTTTGGATTCAGGCATTTTAATCTGATCTGAAGAGGTTAGGGTATCAGGTGGGATACGTGTCATACCTCCTTTCCACCAAATTCCCAACAATTTCACTTCATGTGAAGGGGTTTGGGTTTTTTCTGAGGGAATTTGCAAATCAAGGCTTTCTAAGTGGGAGGTTATTTTCTGTTGGGTATCTCTCACTTCTTCTATTTCATCTCCTCCCACAAGGGTCTCATCAGTGTGTTGATGAACAGCTAGATTGTCCGCTTTGGGTACTTTTTCGAACTCTTGGGCTAAAGCGTGATGAGCCAGGGTAGGAGAATGTTTGTACCCTTGGCGAAGCCTAGTGAAAGTGTGTTGCTGTCCTTGCCATGCGAAAGCAAAACGGTCCATATCTTCTGGCTGTAAAGGTGTCGTAAAAAACATGTCTTTGACATCTACAGGTGGCATGACTGAATGAGCCTTTTCTTGAATCAATGTTATGAATTCTGCTAGATTTGGGACTGCTGCTGTAAGAGGGTCTGTGTTAGCATTTAGCCTACGAAAATCTATTGTCAGCCTCCACTTCCCATTAGGATTTTGCACTGGCCACACCGGAGAATTGAAAGGAGAATGGGTATGAAGTATTACTCCTTGTTGTCGTAGCTCCTGTATCACTGGCTTGATACCCTCTTTGGCACCCAGGGGAAGGAAGTATTGTTTCACATTAGTTACTTTGCTGAATGGTAGGGAGGCTGCAGCTTGGAGCAGTCTGATGTTAAAATGTGGTGTGCCAAAAGACCACAGAAGACCCTCTGAGTCCTCCCACTGCCTCCTAGCAAGGGCATTCAGCCCTAATAAATTGGTTGGAATATCTCCAATCACCCCATGGATGGAGAGTTGGTTTTCCTCTCCAGGCAAAGGGAGCTTGACTAAGGCCCCATTCATAGATTCTGTTGTTGTGCCCAAGGCACTTAAAACACAATATCGGTTCTTTGTTGGAACAATTCCACACCTCTGGGCATCTTTCTTTGTCAGCGCAGAAATTTGTGCCCCAGTGTCAATCAGAAAAGTTACAGGTGCCCGTTTAGGACTTGTAATAGCTGTGATCGTTATATCTCCCGTTTTATTTTTAGTGAGCATTCTCAGGTATACCTATGCTCCATTTCTTTGCCCACTGACAAGAAACAGAGGGTCTAGTTTCCCTGGTTTTGAGGAAGAATCTGTTCTGGCTCATTGGCCGGACTTTGAGGGAGAAGTGGCTTTGACTCACTGCCCAGATTCTGAGGGAGGAGGGGTGCACTGGGTTGAAGTGACGGATTGGGTAGAAGGGGCTTTTGGCAGTGCCAGTTAGACACTACCTTACTCAACTGATCAAGGGCTAAGCCATCCATCGCATTTCTGGGGACCCCCTTTTTGATACCTAATAAGCACCAATGCTGACGGTTAGGGATCTCTGGTTACATTCTTTGGTTTTTCACTATGAGGAGCCCTAATGTACCTGACACCTTTTGTTTTTTCTGATTTTTCCTCTGGGATTTTTATCGGTCCATATTTCCTACTGTAATTAATCAGATCTTCTTCAACCTCACTCCATGTCCAAACTTTGCAATCACCGGCAGGTGAATTTGATTGTGAACCTGGCGGCTGAGAGGGGGTTGAATATGGAGTAAACCCAGGATCGGTAGATGCAGTTTGGTCGCTCGGGTTTCCAAGGAATATGTCCAACCTCTCTACAGGACCTGCAGCAGCTATGGTTTTTTGCAGGACAGCTGCTGTAGATTGGAGTGATTCTGGAAGGCCTCGAATTAAAGGGGTCATCAGTTCAGGTTTCACAGGTAATTGCGTGGGGGATTCATATCCAGGAGTTAATTTCCTTTCATGGATCATTTGCAGACAGGCGGCTTTGTGGACGCTTTCTAGAAGTTGATCAGGGGTACCAACTGTAGCGAAAGGGTCTCCCCTTTCTAAAGGGTTGAGTCCCCCGGCCCAGAAAGCTGTGCGCTGAGTCAGCGACCATGTGTTACGTTTGTCTCCTGTTGTTAAGAGAACTCCATGTCCCCAGTATCCACTGGCCTCCTGTTCAGTGAATTGAATTTGGTCTCCTCCGGTGAGAGACACTTGGAAGACATATTCCGTCTCAGCTTTGTGGGGAAGCCGCCCGTACTCCTTTTTTAACTTCGCCAACTCAGGAGCAGTGTATGGTATTTGTTTAGTGGTGATATGCGGTTCAAAATCTTCATCATTGATATAATTATATTCTGTTTTAATTAGAGGTCCCATAGGAGGGCAGCAGTTTTCCCCACAATTTTTCACTAGCACTAGTTCTTCCTGGGGGTATATTTGGTTAATGTGAGGAGTTTTCTTTTCCTCTTTCTCTTTTGGTGAGTCAGCATTCTTTGAATTCTTAAAATATTCCTCCCTCAAAGCAGCCCGCAGCAAATGATTTTCATTCCTTTCTTCATCTGATTGTTCCTGTAAAATTTCCACTAGGTTTTGAAGGGAATCTGTGATTGCTTTCTCTTCACTACATCGCTTAAAGCAGTGATCTATAGCTGCTGTAAGGCATGCTCCTGAAACAGATTTAGGAGCAGATTATGGTTTTATTTTGGCCAAATTTAAACTTTGTCTCATGTTGGAATGAACATATTCTATCAGTCACACTCTCCAAATTAAACCAGTTATTTTGAGCCCATTCTTCCCCTGCCGGAGAGGGCCGGGCATTATGTTTTGCTAGCAGAGCATAAAATGCAGCTTTATTATTTGCACTAGGGTTTTCAGTCATTTTATAAAGGGATCAAAACCACTACAGGGAGGTAAAACCTAATTACACATTGCCACACAAACAGCTTCGCCGTGTCGCCCTTCGCTTCCCTGGGTGGGTGAAGAGACCAAAATCTGCCTGGGAGGTACTCCTTAAGTTACTTACGGTTGTCTCTTCGCTACACCAAGCAGTCCAAATTCACACACGCCCACCAAAACAGTTCCCCCTTTTACACTAAGAGATCTTTTTGTGGAAAATCTGAAGACAGAGCCCTCAGTTGAGTATGGGGTGCTTTTCACCTAGGCGTGTGCAGTTTGTGGGAAATTCGAGTCGTCCCCCTGTAAAGGATGCAGGATGTTTTGTCCACTAAATATCAAGTAGCAAGAAACCAGCTGCCTATACCCAGATAAGAGTCAGAGACAAATATGTGCTTGCCTAATCCCTATCTGTACTTGCTTAATCAGCTTTTAGTTCCAGGACCTTGAGCATAATGACCATACAAGGAAAGGGCAACCAAAAGACACTGGAGGATGACTACTAACCTTCATTCTGCAACCACCAGGAGGAAAAAAAGACCCCCTAGCAACAAGTCACACATGCGCAGAATACCATGAAAAAGACACGTTAACAGGAAAAGAGACTGTATAAGAAGGAACTGGAACTGGCGAAAAGCACGGCAGTTGGTGGAGTGGAGACTCCCCTGCCGCCCAGCGCTGTATTTGCTTTTGCCTTGCTTGCTTGCTGTTAATAAATAAAATTGTAATTAGCAGATTGAGTCTCGGAATTCATTACACCCCTTGCTTTCTAGACACCGCTCACCCTTTGCGGGGTGTCAGGCTAGGTGCGGCTGGAGTGAAACGTCCTTCCCCTATTACAGACTACACACAACCTTGCAACCCCTTCTGTCTGTCAGAAATCCTGTCCGTGATGCCAGTTTAATGTCACGATCTGCTAATAGAAGTGAGGGTCGTGATGGTTTGTTTACAGATCTCCGAGTGCAAAAGGACACAAGGGATTTCAGTTTTAATCACCTTTTCACCTTTGTTAAGTACCCACAACATGGTAATGTGATAGAGGAGAGAAAGAGAGAGAGAGAGAGAAAGAAAAACAAAGTAAAAGAGTAGAGAGGAAGAAAGGGGGGGCAATGGCTACCAACAGATGAGACGAAGTCCTCGTGCTCTGCTGCCAATAGATTTGTCTTCTTTCCGTGGGGAGATCTCATCTCAGTTATTTCAGAAAGTCCCTTTATAGCCCTTTTTCGAAACGAGGGGCAACTGGCCAAGACCGTATCTATGTTTCGTAATAACATTGCAAAACTAAAAGCTAGCCCTAACTATCACAGGTACATACCAAGCATGCCTCTTTCTCCTATGCTAACTATGGTTTACCAAAATATGAATATCGATCTAATATCGATATCCAACTGAGATGGACAAAAACTCTTAACAGTTTAGAGTTAGAAAGTGTATGTTTTATTTTTGCATGGGATAGCTCCCTAAGTCGCAGGCCCTGATACAAGCAAACATGATACCTTTTATTTCCACGTATTATGAATATCCAAAATACAAAATGCGTATTCATAGTGTTGACACCTCCCATTCTCCGCTTTGTATGGAAATGAGCTTACATGTCATTAAGCATGCGTAGCGTGTGATCTGAATGGAGTCGGTGGTCTTGAATTGGGTCAGTGGTCCTAAGGAAGATGAAGTAACTCATCTTCCTCACTCTGACCTTTATGCCTTTCTGAGTTTTAACAATTCTAATTACTTTAGTGACCTCTAAGTTTCTTCTTGCGTGACTTTTGGATGGGCTCCCACAAAGGGAGGAAATTGGTAATTGTCTTTATTCTATACACCAACTTATCAATGTTTCTGCTCATTATTCTAAGCACAGCTAAACAAACATGCAAATGACAGATCATCAGTTCAGACTAAAGAAAATCCAAAACGTGGACAGCATCTCCCTTCTGCTGGAAGCCTTCAAGTTCACCACTGCAGTCTGCAGCCTACACAGATCATCTGAGGATTGTAAAAGTTCTCCAAGGAAGAACAAGAACAAGGCTAATGCATGCACACAAACGCTGATCAAAAGCACTTGATGCTCTTGGACAAAAAGATGTAACCTTCACTTTTGGAAAGACAAGGTGACTACGGTTGTCTCCACAGTACTCGCAGGAAAAAATCCCTGAAGTTTTGTAAAACCTCTTTTCAGGGCTTTGTTAACTTCATTTTTGTTAAGAATTGGGGAACGCAGAGAGACCTGTCACTTTTTTGCAGAATGCCATAGAAACTGCTACACTCACCTCAACAACAGTCCAAATAACCTTCTCTGCAAATACTGACCATATGCAGTTCTGGTTGATACAAACCCCCATTACCTAAGAAAAGGAACAACTCGGCAAGCAGTTTGCAAAGATGAACAACTTAGCACGACTGCGGCTGATGACATGCCCTGACTTTTTTTACCTTCAGCTGTGGGTGCCGTACCTTCCTACCCTCACACATGCCACTCAAAGCTGCTTGCGTGGAGCTCTCGCACCACCTATGCCAGCAACGGTGCCAAGCCGCCACCCTTCTTCAGCACCATCGCACCTACCACAAGGTAGCTGAATCAGAGGGAAAAGGAGGTCGCCAGTGGAGGGAAGTTGTTTCCCCTGACAGCTAAGCTCCAACTTTGGTGTCCCTTGTGTCCTCCCCAGGACTTGCGGGAAAACGCCTCGGCGGAGCGCAGCGCTGGGCGGGAGCGGCCGGCAGAGCACCGAGCGCGCTCCCCACTCCCTCCCGCCCGCGCCGCTGCGGAGACCCCGGCTTCGCCGGAATCGGCCACGTGCTGCACGGAGGGCAGCGCGGCAAAGGCGGTCGCCCCTCGTTACCCTAGGAAGGCCGGCCTCGGATCCCCGCTCTCTCCACCGGCACGGGCAGTGCCAGCAGACTGTCGCTGCGGCCGCCGCTGGCCGAAAGCCTCGCCGCGCACCGCCCGGCCGGCCCCGCCGCTCCGCGGGGTCACACGGCACCTGCCGTGGGCGGCAGCCGAGCGACAGCAAGCAGAAGCGCTCACCGCCGCGCCACTCGCCGCCCCGCCCGGGCGCTCCTCTCCTCGCGCTACCACCATGGCGCCGGCCCGCCCCGCCTTCCCCGTCGCCTGCGGCGCAACGCGGGTGCTCCGAGCCACGCAGCACGCGTGCGGCCGGGCCCTGCCGAGCCGCAGGCGGAGCCGGGGCACGGCCCGCGCGGGAGAGCTTCCGGCGAGGCTGGGCGGGCGGCGAGCGCGGCCGAGCGTGAACGCGCCAGGCGGGGTCGGCCGGCGGCGCGATGGGGAGCTAGATGGAGGCGGCAGCACCGCGCGGCATAAAAGAGCTGATCGTCCCGCAGCCGCCCGCTCCGCAGCCCCTCGGCTGCTGTCGAGAAGGGCCCCGGCCCTGGCCGCGCCGGTGGCGAGGTGGCTCCGCAGACCTCAGGCAGCCCTGGCGGGGCAGGGGAGCACTGCGAGCAGCCCCGGGGCCTCGCAGCCGTCTGTAACGCGCGGTGGGAGCCGCCGGCAACTATTTTGCACCTCCCGGGGGGCTGGGGAGGAGCACGGAGAGCACGCAGCAGGTCGCTGCCGTTGGGGAAAATTAATCCACCATGCCTGAGGTTGATGTCCGAAAAGGAGACAGAGGAGTCCTGCAACATTCTTCGACTACAGGGAGAGTCCCTGGGGCTTTTCCCATGGGGTCTGTCAAACGGTTGCGGGATGCAGCCCCCTTTTGATGTCAAGTTCCCAGCCACAGCACCCTCTTCCCCACTGGCTGAGGTATTCGGGAGATACAGACTTCCAGAACTGCCTACTCTATGCCCTCCTCTAATATGCACCCCCCATTTGGCATCGAAAAGAAAGAAAAAGAAACCATTCCTAATTCTATTAAGTCTTTGTTGCCTTGCTCTGGGTTCAGGAATTTAACACGGCCTTGATTAATCAACAGTCTCTGATGATTAGTAGCAGTTCTAGAGAACTAATACTTTCTTCTGTTACTTCACTCCGCATAAGTTCCTAGCCTTGTCTACAGGCCAATTCACACGGTCTGTTTGTAAAGACTCATCCATCTCATTCCTTTTAATCCCTCCTTTCTTTATTTAATCTGTATTTGTCTTTACAAACCTTAATTACCATTGATTTAATTTTTTCTTCTTGAGTCTTCTGGGATTTTGCTATTATTTGCAGTGACATCCTCTTCTGTCCTTTTGTAGTCGTTTCTGGATCAGGTAGGCATGGCTGCTACCTGCTGAAAAAGCTGCACCCAGCATGGTGTCACGTATGGTCAAAAGATTCGAGTTGCTATAGCATAGAAGAGGAGAAATGGCATTCATTTAGTGTTGGGGTCTCCCCCCCTGCCATGGAGCCCTGGGCGATGGGCCCTGGGGGGGAGACACGGGGTTTCCCTGCCCCTGGTCAGCTTCATTCCCCCTTGGTTGGTTTGTGTTCCCCGGTGTGGCCAAGGACCCTCGGGTCCCGTGACTGGGGGAGTTCCTGAGCAGAGCCCCGGCCATGTGGCTGAAGAAATAAAGACCTCTGAAACATCTACCACCAAGCTGTCCATATCTACTTCTTTTCCACGGGATTCCTGGTTTGATATAGGCGTGTTACAGTAATCCCTGCTGTAACAATTTAGCCCATAGCTGGCCAGTTAGCCAGGAAAACATGTCCCATTACCATCCTTTCAACACTTGGACAGGTCCATGAGCTGAGGTTATTTCCTCTGTTATTTGTTTGACCACTTTTCCGCTGTCATCTGCTTGCAAACAGCAGCTCGAGTCATTTAATTTCCCACAAACTCCTCCTTCTTCTGCTAACAGATAATCTAATACCATCCAATGTTGAAATACCGCTTTCTTCATTGAAGTGGGTTGCTCAGCAAGACGGTCAAGAGCTGTGGCTGGCTGGTTGGTAATTATTTCTGAGACAGCTTGTACCCTAATTATCTCATTCAAATGATAAATGGGTTTCCAGGCATCTGGGATGAATTCCTTAGGTTTCCAAGTGGCTGGTCCATCATGTTGCGTAACTTGTTCTGGTGGCCATTCATCTTTTCCCCCTTCTGGGGTGCTCCCTGCAGCCAAGGCTGCATCAGCTGACTGCTTTTCTCTAATTAAATCATCACAGATTTGGATTCCTAAGCGATTTCCCTGAATTTGTAGTAGCAAAAAGAACAATGGTCTAAGATATACACCATATCCCTGACCAGTTTGGAGGTAACCTGAGTTAAGCATGTTAGCCACAAATCCAATCATGTCCTTTCAAAGCCCGTGTTCCATTAGCAAAGGGGCCTTCCTACCCTTGGTCATCAATTGGTGGGTCAAAATACAGCAGGATTCCCTGGCCTAACGGTCCTCCAACAATAGCTGCCCCACCATAAGGGTCACAGCATTTGCATTTCCAAGCTCCCACACAGGGTTCCCATCTACATTTACATCTGCAAGTTGCTTGCTTGGATTTGGAGCAGAACTCACTAAAAGGCTTTGAGTTCCAATCCGCTGTTGCCATTCCCACTGATAATCACAAACAACATGTTTTCTACTTGTGGGATTTTTGTGGGGACAGCTTAAAAATAGGTGGTCAAAAAAACCCCTTGTCCCTCCCCATTGCTTTACAGGCTTCCAAATGTTTTTGGTAAGTGTGGTAAGAACACCTTACAGCAGCTACCATTAGTGAGCTGAACAGCTATTTGATTGCAATTGTCTTGATGTTTGGAACAATTGTAAGGAGGGCAATTGTGGGTCCAAACCCAATTGTTTAAAGCCAGAGGGAAAGTCAATTGACAAACGCCTTTTCCTACATAGACCCGCCCTGTCCTGTTTAGGCCTGTTGGAGAAGAATGAAGTGGCCATGTGTTGGGGAGGATGAAAGTTTGGTAAGAAAGTTTCACAGGTATGTAGGCTTGGCAGCAAGGTGTGAGAATGTAGAAGCTGGGGATGAGGTAGAAATGAAAGCAAGTTTTGATGTAGAAGAAAAGATGTTTTGCTGAAACAGTGATCGCTGAGTAACTGAGAAGGCAAAGGTTGGAGATGAGTTGGAAGGAGATTTTTAGGAGCAGGACAAAGGTATGTGATTACAAACAAAGACATGTTTTTCACCAAGTAAGTAAGTCTCAAGAAGAGCATAAGTGAATAGAAAAGGTGTCTTTCCCAAAAAGAAAGATATGGCAGGCAAACAAGAAATGTTGATGTAGCAAGAAGAAGAAAGGTCTAAGAATTTTCCACTGGAAGCTTAAATTGTAACTTACTCTTGTGATTGGATAATAATGACTATAATATGGTGATGGTAGTAGCTATGATAGGCTATAGGCCAATGTCAAGGTGTTGTGTATGGTGCTTATTGGTTGTTACGTGCTAAAATACTCTGCAAAGAAAAGTATAGAATGCTCTGTAACTTGAACAGCAAGCGGCTTCAGGTATGCCTACAACTGGAGCTGGCAGCTGTAGGGCTGGCTCTGGATAGCCACTCCCTGAAATGCTGGAACTTTGCCTATGCAATAAACAGCTTTCAAGAGAGCCACCTGAAGTCCAGACATCCTTCGTGAAACCTTCTCCTATAGCCATGGACTTCCTTCTTTGGCCCCAAATCCCGTCCTAGTATGGACCTGATGTCAGGTGTTGAGCCACCACTTAGGTTCAGCTGGGCTAGCCAACCACAGGCACTCTTCAGATCCTCCAGGCCCTCCACAGAGCCAGCAATTGCTAAGGTGAAAAACTTTTGCTACTTCTTCTGCTAAGGCTGCAAATTGATTCTCCCACTCCTGGCCTAAACTTAGCTGACCATATAAAAGTAGAGTTATTCAGGAAAATGTTTTAATAGTGTGATCTAATTAGCTAGTCTAATTTTCCCGTTGTCTTCTGCAGCACCTGTGGCAATTGAAGACACAGAAACTACTTAACAATGGCTGCAAGTATTAGCGCCCCAGTGAGTGGAGATTCTAGAGGAGGGATACCCATAGAGACTATTTCAGCAGGTGGTCTGTGGGTAGGCACGCAGGGCTTCCTCTGATGTCGAAGCACTGGCTACTGCTCCGGCCCACTCCTGCAGAGTGTCAGTCACGGCCTCCCAGCCTTCTCCTCCAGCTGAGATGTGCAAATCTCTGAGGCTTCAGAGACCTTGACCCGAGAGTGACGGGTCCACCTGTGTTCAGCTGTCTTCATGGCTGTTTCTGTCGTCAGTGACACTTGGAATGGGCCACGCCATTTCAGAACCACTGGCGCTTCTTTCTACTCCTTAACTAGGACTCAATCTCCTGGTTGGATGTTACAAGCAGCAAAGTCCAAAGGTGGGGCTTGTGCCAGCTGAGCTTCCTGTTGAAGGGGTTTCACAAGAAGCAGTATCCTGGCCACAGATGGTTTTAAATATACATCACTTACCTCTACTCCCCCACTAGGTTGAGACTTAGCCGGGTAATTCATAACAACGACGGAAAGGGGGAGAACGGAATCTCTCTTCTGGCTCGGGCTCTCATTCTCGCCAAAGCCAATGTCCAAAGCCCTAGCCATGGCATCTTGGTTTCTATTACCAGCTTCAAAAGGTGTTTATTTCTCTAGTCATTGTTTTCTACCCGAGCTGAGCTCTGGGGGTGCCAGGGCCTATGGAGGTTCCATTGTGTTCCTAAAGAAGCCAAAACCCCTTGAAGGATCTTTCCTGTCAAATGAGTTCCCCTATCTGAGTCTATTGCTTCTACAATGCTGTATCTTGGAATGATTTGTTCCAAAAATGCCTTAATACCTGATCCTGTCGTTGCTGAAGCAGTTGGAAATGCTTCTGGCCACCTTGCTAGCTGACAATACCATTACCAGAAGACATGAAGCCTTCCCACTTGGGGCATCTCAGGAAAATCCACCTGGCATCTTTGGAAGGGACCTGCAGCCCAAGGCCTCCCTCCCCTGGCAAGTTACTTTGTAACTTGGCTGTTTGCTTTAGCACAGATCAAGCAACCTTCAACAGCTCGTTTTGCCAGTCTAAAAAGACCCCCAGCACCATCCAGCATGAGGAAGGCTTCTGCCAATCCTCAGGAGGTGCAAGGACTCTCTTCACGGAGTTCTTTTACTATTGGTAGGGCCAAAGCTTCTGGTATCTCTTGTTTGCCATCCCTTGTAAACCAAGTATTGCCTTTTTTCTCTGCCACACGGCTTTTAACTGTATCTCGAACTCCTCTGGCAGAAAAGACAGCTTCCCGGCCAGTGATGGAGTCACTGCCAGCAAAGGGGGCATCTTGGAGAGTTCTGGCAGAAGTGTTGCTTTCTGACTTTCTTCATCCACCAAAAAGGAGACAGAGCAGGCCTGTGACATTCTTCAACTACAGGGAGAGGCCATGGGGCTTTTGCCATGGAGTCTCTCAACTGATTGCGGGACGCAGCCCCCTTTTGATGCAAAGTTCCTGGCAACAGCACCCTCGGAGGTACTCGGGAATTACAGACTTCCGGAACTGCCTACTCTAGGCTCCCCTCTAATATGCACCCCCCTCTTGGTATGGAAAAGGAAGAAAACGAAACTATTCCTAATGCTATGAAGTCTTTGCTGCCTTGCTCTAGGTTCAGCAATTTAACATGGCCTTGGCTGAGCAACAGTCTCTGTCGATTAGTAACAGTTTCTAGAACTAAGACTTTCTTCTGTTACTCCCCTACCAGTAAATTCCTAGCCTTGTCTAAGGACGGATTCACACGGTCTCTTTGTAAAGACACATCTATGTTACTTCTTTCACTCCCACACCTTCTTGGTGGTGGGATGGCTCCCCCCGGCACAGCACCTGGCACAAAACCCCCCTATGCACATACACACACACCTGCACTTACCCTGCACTCCGCTGCACACACACACACACACACACCTCCCGCACACTAACACCCCCCTCCACATCCCTGCCATGCTACTTGCAGTTGCCCCGCCCCTGCCATCCCAGCCGGCTGGCAGCACTCACTCCTCACATGCTTCCCCATGCCTTGCGTTTCCTTGCTGCCCCCTCTGTAGCCTTCCCTCAACCTGCCTTTTCTTCCCTGCCTTGCATTGACTTGCTCACCCATCCCCCACCTGACTTCCTTTCACATTCGTCTAGCTCTGGCCTCACCTTTCCTTTTCCTTCTAGGACCCTCATTGCCTTGCCTCGCCAAGCAAGGCCACACAGAGCAGTTGGTCCTGGCCGCTTTTGTGTACCAGCAGTCCTCGAATGTACTTCTCACCTGCCTTGCCTATCCTTGCCTTGCCTTGGCAACACAACAGTTTCCTTGCCTTGCCCTGCTAGCTCTCTGGAGCCTTGCATTCCTTTGCACGTCCATGCCCTGCCCTTGACCTGCCTACTGCTTTCCTCCAGGGCCTTGGATTGCCGAGCCCTTCTTGTTTCTGCCTGGCCACCCATCAGTGGACTTCCCTTCCTACGGCCAGCCTTGCCTCTAACGTCTGGGCCTTCTCTTGCCTACCACTCCATTTGCTTTCCCCTCACTGCTCTGGCCTTGCTTACCTCTCCCTTGACTTGCCCACAATTGCCTGCACTTGCTTTGCAGCGCCTTGCCTGCATGGAAGGCGAGGGCAAGAGTGGTAGGCAGGGCAAAGCAAAGCCAGCAAGTTGTAGGTAGTGCAAGGCAAGGCAGCAGAGGCAAAGGAAGCAGAGCAAAGGTAGCTTAAGAAGAACTAGACAAGGTACTGAAGGCAAGGCAAGGCCAAGAGACTTGGAGTGCCTTTCCTTGCCAAGGCAAGGACATAGTGCCAGTGTTGCTGGAGCAGAATGTTAAGGTAGCATGGGGAGGAATAGTCCAGCAAGACATTTCTCTTCTGGCCCCTGGGCGTGTAGGGGCAACTGTTGGATCTATTCTGTACTGGAGGTGGATCAGTGGATGGATGTGTTGTATTTTGGAGGAGGGGATGCCGTTTCTTTGGAGATGGGCTTGTAGTTGCTCTCTTTGGCAAGGAGAGCAGGTTTGGATGTGCACATCAGGTGCTCTTAGGGATTTTAAAGGCTTTTCCCAAGAGGCAGAGCTCTCTCTGGCTTAGAGCTGTTGAGCTGTCCGTGGGAATGCAAAGGCCAAGCTTGTGAGCCTTTTGTCCTGGTGCCTTTAGTGTGTGAGCAGCCCGTGGTGCCGTTGTCTTTGGATGCTGACTCTGGGAGAGGGAAGGCTTAGGATGGTAGCTAGAGCTGAGAAAGAAAGTGCTGAGAACAGCGTGTGTGCTGCTAGTTTGAGGGGTGCAGTTGAAGTTGCAGGCAGCAAGATCTTCCTCAGCCCGCACTGTTTTGAGCTCTGTTTTTGCCAGATGGTTTCAAGTTGGTGGGCAGAATCTGCGAGAGGGCAAAGATTGGTTTGGGCCAAAGAGGTTTGTCTGCCTCTTGGAGTGCGGTAGAAAGAAGAGTCCGCTCTTGGAAGGGGAAGATGAGGGAAATCTTTTTCTCCTGAGGTGCTGTTGATTTGAGTGCAGGGACGTTTGCAACTTGCCTCTGCCCTTGGGGTGGTTTCGAGCAGCGCCAGGCGCTTGGCCTTCTTTTGCAAGTCGTCAGCGCCATCGTGTGCTTGTTTCGAGGAGCGCTGACAGTGCCGGGGAAAAAGCCAAGCGCTTCGCTGGCGCCGCCCCAAGTCGTGTGCGAGCAGTTGGTGGAAGAGCTCCGCTGTGCATCCTTCCTCTTGGAGACACAAAAGAATGTGATCCTGCGCGTAGCGGGGAAGCAAGAGGAATCTTTTCATTGTTGGCTGTGCAGTTTCTAAGCGGCAAAAGTCAAGGCAGCTCCAGCACGGCCTCTTTCTTTCAGAACCTCTTCTGTGCCATCATGAACATGCTCAACATGCAACTCGCACCCACTGAACTGCATCAAAGGTCCTGGAGAGACGCACTTTCCTTCAAGCTCTAGCTACCATCCTACCCTCCACCTCTCGCCCATCCCAAAGCCCTTCCGAACATCCAGCAGCTGCACGCAGAGAACAAGTGCTAGAAGAAGGCGTTGGCCTTCAGATTCCTTCTAAAGTCTGTAAACTAGGCGAAACATTGCAGTGACCAGCACTTTCCTTCGCAACTATCTACAGAGCGTCATCACATTCTCTCAGAGTGGCTAAGTCCACCCTTGCAGCACAGCAGCGTTTCCAGCCACAGTTGGGACTGAGAGATGGGCCAGGTGAGAAAGCATTTGTTGACTATCCCTCGTCTCTGGAAGACTTGATACTCGCAGCGCAATCACGTCCACACACCTTCAGTGTGGCCAAGTTCAAGCCAGCTAGAGCTCACAGAGACGGGAGAGGCAGGAGAGAAACCGTTCCAAAAGTACCGTGTACTTAGGGCAGCATTCAAACTGTGCACAGCACTCTACAGCACTGTAGACCGTGGCTTCTCTGACAAGACGTGCCATCCCATTGTTGGCTCTCGCAGCTCGCTTGCTAGCTGCTCTCCTGAAGAAAAGAACTAGGAGGAAAAGCCAATGCTGGGCTGCACCTTCCCCTTGCCTCCCGTAAAGCCACTTCAACTCCCCGCTGCACTCTCTACTTCCCCTCTCCTTGGCATCGACCACTGGGTTTTCTGCATCTCGGAGCCCAAAGGTAAGCGCCAGTGTTCCCAGGGATGCTTGGAAGAGGGAGAAGTAGTAGCACAAGTAGCTGCCGTTGAACTTCCTCCTTCTCAATGCTAACGTGAAGTCGGCAGGCAGGCGAGCGCCAGCCACGCTCCTTTCTCAGTTTGGACGCTGCGGACACGAGCCCGGTGCTCGGCGCCTTCGTTCGGCCTCTTTAGTAGCCATTGTCGCGCTTTCATTCTGCCGGAGTCGAAGCGCCGTCTACTTGTGGCACAAAGAGCACGGTGCCGGCAGCCAAATGCTCCAGCCGACTGCTTCTGCCGACACACGCCTGGGCTATGCACTTTGCCTCTCAGCGCCATACAGCAGCACATTCGCTCTAAATGTAAAGGGAAAGATTCTCGGCTACGTCTGGTACAGAGAACAGCTTTAGTTCAACGGGCTTACCCAGAGCATGCCCCCGACGCGTGGGAACTTGTATTTGCACCACATTGCAGTCGCAGTCCTCTTTCCTTTACAGGCTACACAGCGCCGGCAGATCGCGGTGCTCTCTTCACCTGCCTTCTCACTTCCAAGTAGCACCGCGCACATTAGAGCCTTGCAGGGAGAGAAGACGCGGATAGGCGTCTCGCCCAGAAGAACGTGGCAGGGCGAAAAGGTGTTCTTCTTTTGTCTTCCTCGTCGCCCAGAGTGTGCTGCTGTGTTGAAAGTCTTGGCCAGCGAAAAGCTACACCAGCAAGTATTTCTCTCCTGATGCATTGCGCTGAGCGAGAGCTGAGGAAAATGCTTGCACAGCACACTGTGGATGCGTGCAGTACACACGCTGAAGAGCGGCACGGCCAAAAGTCATCGCTGGGCTTCAGTTCTGTCCAGAGCACAGAAGGCGAAGAACCAAGCAGCTGGGCACCGGCTGCATGTACATAGTGGAGCGAATTTCACATGTGCAGCCAAGAGCTGCTTCACAAGCAGATTCAGCTGAGAATGCTCTGGCTGCTTCACAAAGGAAGGTGCTGTGTTGCACTCCTGGACACTACCTGGTCAGAAGCAGTTTCTTACACCTTCAATGCTGCAGAGTCCATGCAGCTGGAGCATCCCCAGAAGGACGCGTCCAGCTGGAAGGCGTTCTTCAAGTACACCCCTCTTCCAAGTAGCCTTGAAACTGAGCACAATACACTGCGGCTCGGCAGCTTTCTTCTCAGATAGACGTGCCGTCTCACATTATGCACTCTCGCAGCTCAGTTGCCCACTTGCAGCAGCTGCTCCCAAAGAAAAAGGCTCCAGAAGGAAAAGCCACTGCTGGGCTGCACCTTCCCCTTGCCTCACGTCAAGCACCTGAAACTGTCCGCTGCACTCTCGATTTCCTTTCTCCGCCGTATGGCCAAACATTAACGTAATCGTAGTTCTTTCCAGGGAAAGCTGCGAGAGAAATAGGTATCAGCACAAGTAGCTGCAAGTTGGACATTAAGTTTCCGAGCTGCTAACGTGAATCCGAAAACAAGCGAGTGGCAGGCACGCTTCCTCTTGCAGCCTGTGCGATGCCCACAGCAGCTCCGTGCTCTGCCTTCGTTCTTACGCTCGTCGTAGCAGGTGGCGCTTTCGTTTTGCTGGAGACGAACCGTCGTCTACTTCTCGCGCAGAGAGCACGGTGCCGGCAAGCCAAATGCTGCAGGCTGCTGCTTCTGCCGAAACACGCCTGGGCTATGCAATTTCTCTCTAGCGCTGAAGTAGTACCACATTCTCTTTGCTTTGTAGCCAGCATCTTTGCGGAAAGCTTCTCGGCTACGTCAGGCACAGAGAACAGCTTTATTTTAACGGGCTTAACCGGAGCTTGCCCCCGACGCGTGGCAACTTGTATTTGCACCACATTGCAGTGGCAGTCCTCTTTCCTTTACAGGCTGCACAGCGCCGTCAGATGGCAGCGCTTCTCTGCACCTGCCTTCTCACTTCCAAGTAGCACCGCGCACATTAGAGCCTTGCAGCGAGAGAAGACGCGGATAGGCGTCTCGCCCAGAAGAACGTGGCAGGGCGAAAAGATCTTCTTCCTTTCTCCTTCTTCTTGCCCGAATTGTGCTGCTGTGTTGAAAGTCTTGGCCAGCGAAAAGCTACTCCAGCAAGTGTTTCTCTCCTGACGCATTTCGCTGAGCGGGAGCTACGCGGACAGTGTGGACCCTGTGAAACAGCAAGAAAATGATTGTACGTCGAGCTGAGGAAAATCCTTGCACAGCACACTGTGGATGTGTGCAGTACACACGCTGAAGAGCGGCACGGCTAAAAGTCATCGCTGGGCTTCAGTTCTGTCCAGAGCACAGAAGGCGAAGAACCAAGCAGCTGGGCACCGGCTGCATGTACATAGTGGAGCGAATTTCACATGTGCAGCCAAGAGCTGCTTCACAAGCAGATTCAGCTGAGAATGCTCTGGCTGCTTCACAAAGGAAGGTGCTGTGTTGCACTCCTGGACACTACCTGGCCAGTAGCAGTTTCTTACACCTTCAATGCTGCAGAGTCCATGCAGCTGAAGCACCCCCAGAAGGACGCGTCCAGCTAGAAGGCGTTCTTCAAGTACCCCCCTGCTCCAAGTAGCCTTGAAACTGAGCCCAACACACTGCGGCTCGGCAGCTTTCTTCTCAGAGAGACGTGCCGTCTCACATTATGCACTCTCGCAGCTCAGTTGCCCGCTTGCAGCAGCTGCTCCCAAAGAAAAAGGCTCCAGAAGGAAAAGCAACTGCTGGGCTGCCCTTTCCCCTTGCCTCACGTGAAGCACCAGAAACTGTCCGCTGCACTCTCTATTTCCATTCTCCGTCGCATCTACCACTGTAATGTCTGCATCTCGAAGAATAAACCCCGGCACAATTCTTTCCAGGGAAAGCTGGAAGAGAAATAGGTAGCAGCACAGGTAGCTGCAAGTTTCCGACTGCTAACGTGAATCCGAAAACAAGCGAGTGGCAGGCACGCTTCCTCTTGCAGCCTGTGCGATGCCCACAGCAGCTCCGTGCTCTGCCTTCGTTCTTACGCTCGTCGTAGCAGGTGGCGCTTTCGTTTTGCTGGAGACGAACCGTCGTCTACTTCTCGCGCAGAGAGCGCGGTGCCGGCAGCCAAATGCTGCAGGCTGCTGCTTCTGCCGAAACACGCCTGGGCTATGCAATTTCTCTCTAGCGCTAGGTAGCACAACATTCTGTCTGCGTTGTGGTCTTTATCTTAAGGGAAAGATTCTCGGCTACGGCTCGCCCAGAGAACTGTTCCGGGACAATACATGTGTTTTATTACCCCTTCTCGCAAGGAGACTGTGGTGCTGCGTTGGAACTGTTGGCTAGTTCATCATGTGCTTCCCTCCTGATGCATTTTGCTGAGCGAGAGCTGAGGAAAATCCGTGCGCTGCGCACTGTGGATGCGTGCAGTATACACGCAGAAGAGCGGCAAAGCTCCTAGACATCGCACACACCAGCCCAGTGGCCTGGGGCTGCGTTCTTCTCCCTTACCGGCGCTGGACAGAACTGAAGCATTCAGCTTTGGCTCACTTCAGTGTGTGTGTACTGCACGCATCCACAGTGCGCAGTGCGCGGATTTTCCTCAGCGCTACGTGCAAGTACAGCCTTTCTGCTTCGCAGAGCCCGACTGTCCGCACAAGCTCTCGCTCAGAGAAATGTCAGGAGAGAAGCACTTGCTGCATTAGCCTTCCGCTGGCCAACAGTTCCAACGCAGCACATAGTCTTACTGCGAGAAGGGGTAAGAAAACGCACGCAGCACAGCAGCACAATCTGGGCGACGAGGAGGACAAAAGAAGACCATCTTTTCGTCTTTGCACGATTTTCTCTGCCACACATCTATCCACGTCTTTGCTTCCTGCAAGGCTCGAATGTGCGCGGTGCTACTTGGAAGTGAGAAGGCAGGCGCAGAGAAGCACTGCCATCTGCCGGCGCTGTGCAGGCTGTAAAGGAAAGAGGACTACCCCTGGAATGCGGTGCAAATACAAGTTCCCACGCGTCGGGGTAAGCGCCGGGTAAGCCCGTTGAACTAAAGCTGTTCTCGGTGCCAGACGTAGCTGAGACTCTTTCCCTTTACATTCAGGCTACAAAGCAAAGAGAATGTGGTGCTACCAAGGGCAGCGAAGGAAAGTGCACAGCCCAGGTGTGTTTCGGAAGGGACAGCAACCTGGAGCGTTTCTCTGGAGGGTTTCTCTGCCGGCGTGCCCTCTGTGCGACAAGATGACGACGGTTCGACTCCGGCAGAATGAAAAGAACGAAATGGTACGAAGAGCATAAGAATGAAGGCAGAAGCACCTAGCTGGTGTGTGCATAGCACAGGCTGCAAGAGGAAGCGTGGCTGCCACTCGCTTGTTTTCAGATTCACATTAGCAGTTGAAAACAGAAAGTTCAACTTGCAGCTACTTGTGCTGCTACCTATTTCTCTTCCAGCTTTCCCTGGAAAGAATTGTGCCGGGGTTTATGCTTCGAGATGCAGACATTACAGTGGTAGATCCAACGGAGACTGGAAATAGAGAGTGCATCTGAGAAGGAAGCTGCCGAGCCGCAGTGTGTTGGGCTCAGTTTCAAGGCTACTTGGAAGAGGGGGGTACTTGAAGAACGCCTTCCAGCTGGACGCGTCCTTCTGGGGGTGCTCCAGCTGCATGGACTCTGCAGCATTGAAGGTGTAAGAAACTGCTACTGACCACGTAGTGTCCAGGAGTGCAACACAGCACCTTCCTTTGTGAAGCAGCCAGAGCATTCTCAGCTGAATCTGCTTGTGAAGCAGCTCTTGGCTGCACATGTGAAATTCGCTCCACTATGTACATGCAGCCGGTGCCCAGCTGCTTGGTTCTTCGCCTTCTGTGCTCTGGACAGAACTGAAGCCCAGCGATGCCTTTGAGCTTTGCCGCTCTTCAGCGCGAACACTGCACGCATCCACAGTGCGCTGTGCACGGATTTTCCTCAGCTCGACGTACAATCATTTTCTTGCTGTTTCACAGGGTCCACACTGTCCGCGTAGCTCCCGCTCAGCGAAATGCGTCAGGAGAGAAACACTTGCTGGAGTAGCTTTTCGCTGGCCAAGACTTTCAACACAGCAGCACAATTCGGGCAAGAAGAAAGAGAAAGGAAGAATATCTTTTCACCCTGCCACGTTCTTCTGGGCGACACGCTTTTCCACGTCTTCTCTCCCGGCAAGGCTCTTATGTGCGCGGTGCTACTTGGAAGTGAGAAGGCAAATGAGGAGAGCACCGCGATCTGCCGGCGCTGTGTAGCCTGTAAAGGAAAGAGGACTGCCACAGAAATGTGGTGCAAAATACAAGTTGCCACGCGTCGGGGGCAAGCTCCGGTTAAGCCCGTTAAAATAAAGCTGTTCTCTGTGCCAGACGTAGCCGAGAATCTTTCCGTAAAGATGCTGGCTACAAAGCAAAGAGAATGTGGTGCTACTTCAGCGCTAGAGAGAAATTGCATAGCCCAGGCGTGTTTCGGCAGAAGCAGCAGCCTGCAGCATTTGGCTGCCGGCACCGTGCTCTCTGCGCGAGAAGTAGACGACGGTTCGTCTCCAGCCAAACGAAAGCGCCACCTGCTACGAAGGGCGTAAGAATGAAGGCAGAGCACGGAGCTGGTGTGTGCATCGCACAGGCTGCAAGAGGAAGCGTGCCTGCCACTCGCTTGTTTTCAGATTCACATTAGCAGTTGAAAACAGAAAGTTCAACTTGCAGCTACTTGTGCTGCTACCTATTTCTCTTCCAGGTTTCCCAGGAAAGAATTGTGCCGGGGTTTATGCTTCGAGATGCAGACATTACAGTGGTAGGTCCAACGGAGAATGGAAATCGAGAGTGCAGCGGACAGTTTCAGGTGCTTGACGTGAGGCAAGGGGAAAGGGCAGCCCAGCAGTGGCTTTTCCTTCTGGAGCCTTTTTCTTTGGGAGCAGCTGCTGCAAGTGGGCAACTGAGCTGCGAGAGTGCATAATGTGAGACGGCACGTCTATCTGAGAAGAAAGCTGCCGAGCCGCAGTGTGTTGTGCTCAGTTTCAAGGCTACTTGGAAGAGGGGGGTACTTGAAGAACGCCTTCTAGCTGGACTCGCCCTTCTGGAGGTGCTCCAGCTGCATGGACTCTGCAGCATTGAAGGTGTAAGAAACTGCTTCTGACCAAGTAGTGTCCAGGAGTGCAACACAGCACCTTCCTTTGTGAAGCAGCCAGAGCATTCTCAGCTGAATCTGCTTGTGAAGCAGCTCTTGGCTGCACATGTGAAATTCGCTCCACTATGTACATGCAGCCGGTGCCCAGCTGCTTCGTTCTTCGCCTTCTGTGCTCTGGACAGAACTGAAGCCCAGCGATGACTTTTAGCCGTGCCGCTCTTCAGCGTGTGTACTGCACGCATCCACAGTGTGCTGTGCAAGGATTTTCCTCAGCTCTCGCTCAGCGCAATGCATCAGGAGAGAAATACTTGCTGGAGTAGCTTTTCGCTGGCCAAGACTTTCAACACAGCAGCACACTCTGGGCGACGAGGAAGACAAAAGAAGAACACCTTTTCGCCCTGCCACGTTCTTCTGGGCGAGACGCCTAATTCGCGTCTTCTCTCGCTGCAAGGCTCTAATGTGCGCGGTGCTACTTGGAAGTGAGAAGGCAGGTGCAGAGAGCACCGCGATCTGCCCGCGCTGTGCAGGCTGTAAAGGAAAGAGGACTGCCACTGCAATGTGGTGCAAATACAAGTTCCCACGCGTCGGGGGCATGCTCTGGGTAAGCCCGTTGAACTAAAGCTGTTCTCTGTACCAGACGTAGCCGAGAAGTTTTCCCTTTACATTTAGACCGAATGTGCTGCTGTATGGCGCTGAGAGGCAAAGTGCATAGCCCAGGCGTGTGTCGGCAGAAGCAGTCGGCTGGAGCATTTGGCTGCCGGCACCGTGCTCTTTGTGCCACAAGTAGACGGCGCTTCGACTCCGGCAGAATGAAAGCGCGACAATGGCTACTAAAGAGGCCGAACGAAGGCGCCGAGCACCGGGCTCGTGTCCGCAGCGTCCAAACTGAGAAAGGAGCGAGGCTGGCGCTCGCCTGCCTGCCGACTTCACGTTAGCATTGAGAAGGAGGAAGTTCAACGGCAGCTACTTGTGCTACTACTTCTCCCTCTTCCAAGCATCCCTGGGAACACTGGCGCTTACCTTTGGGCTCCGAGATGCAGAAAACCCAGTGGTCGATGCCAAGGAGAGGGGAAGTAGAGAGTGCAGCGGGGAGTTGAAGTGGCTTTACGGGAGGCAAGGGGAAGGTGCAGCCCAGCATTGGCTTTTCCTCCTAGTTCTTTTCTTCAGGAGAGCAGCTAGCAAGCGAGCTGCGAGAGCCAACAATGGGATGGCACGTCTTGTCAGAGAAGCCACGGTCTACAGTGCTGTAGAGTGCTGTGCACAGTTTGAATGCTGCCCTAAGTACACGGTACTTTTGGAACGGCTTCTCTCCTGCCTCTCCCGTCTCTGTGAGCTCTAGCTGGCTTGAACTTGGCCACACTGAAGGTGTGTGGACGTGATTGCGCTGCGAGTATCAAGTCTTCCAGAGACGAGGGATAGTCAACAAATGCTTTCTCACCTGGCCCATCTCTCAGTCCCAACTGTGGCTGGAAACGCTGCTGTGCTGCAAGGGTGGACTTAGCCACTCTGAGAGAATGTGATGACGCTCTGTAGATAGTTGCGAAGGAAAGTGCTGGTCACTGCAAGGTTTCGCCTAGTTTACAGACTTTAGAAGGACTCTGAAGGCCAACGCCTTCTTCTAGCACTTGTTCTCTGCGTGCAGCTGCTGGATGTTCGGAAGGGCTTTGGGATCGGCGAGAGGTGGAGGGTAGGATGGTACCTAGAGCTTGAAGGAAAGTGCGTCTCTCCAGGACCTTTGATGCAGTTCAGTGGGTGCGAGTTGCATGTTGAGCATGTTCATGATGGCACAGAAAAGGTTCTGAAAGAAAGAGGCCGTGCTGGAGCTGCCTTGACTTTTGCCGCTTAGAAACTGCACAGCCAACAATGAAAAGATTCCTCTTGCTTCCCCGCTACGCGCAGGATCACATTCTTTTGTGTCTCCAAGAGGCAGGATGCACAGCGGAGCTCTTCCACCAACTGCTCGCACACGACTGGGGCGGCGCCAGCGAAGCGCTTGGCTTTTTCCCCGGCACTGTCAGCGCTCCTCGAAACAAGCACACGATGGCGCTGACGACTTGCAAAAGAAGGCCAAGCGCCTGGCGCTGCTCGAAACCACCCCAAGGGCAGAGGCAAGTTGCAAACGTCCCTGCACTCAAATCAACAGCACCTCAGGAGAAAAAGATTTCCCTCATCTTCCCCTTCCAAGAGCGGACTCTTCTTTCTACCGCACTCCAAGAGGCAGACAAACCTCTTTGGCCCAAACCAATCTTTGCCCTCTCGCAGATTCTGCCCACCAACTTGAAACCATCTGGCAAAAACAGAGCTCAAAACAGTGCGGGCTGAGGAAGATCTTGCTGCCTGCAACTTCAACTGCACCCCTCAAACTAGCAGCACACACGCTGTTCTCAGCACTTTCCTTCTCAGCTCTAGCTACCATCCTAAGCCTTCCCTCTCCCAGAGTCAGCATCCAAAGACAACGGCACCACGGACTGCTCACACACTAAAGGCACCAGGACAAAAGGCTCACAAGCTTGGCCTTTGCATTCCCACGGACAGCTCAACAGCTCTAAGCCAGAGAGAGCTCTGCCTCTTGGGAAAAGCCTTTAAAATCCCTAAGAGCACCTGATGTGCACATCCAAACCTGCTCTCCTTGCCAAAGAGAGCAACTACAAGCCCATCTCCAAAGAAACGGCATCCCCTCCTCCAAAATACAACACATCCATCCACTGATCCACCTCCAGTATTGAATAGATCCAACAGTTGCCCCTACACGCCCAGGGGCCAGAAGAGAAATGTCTTGCTGGACTATTCCTCCCCATGCTACCTTAACATCTGCTCCAGCAACAGTGGCACTATGTCCTTGCCTTGGCAAGGAAAGGCACTCCGAGTCTCTTGGCCTTGCCTTGCCTTCAGTACCTTGTCTAGTTCTTCTTAAGCTACCCTTGCTCTGCTTCCTTTGCCTCTGCTGCCTTGCCTTGCACTACCTACAACTTGCTGGCTTTGCTTTGCCCTGCCTACCACTCTTGCCCTCGCCTTCCATGCAGGCAAGGCGCTGCAAAGCAAGTGCAGGCAATTGTGGGCAAGTCAAGGGAGAGGTAAGCAAGGCCAGAGCAGTGAGGGGAAAGCAAATGGAGTGGTAGGCAAGAGAAGGCTCAGACGTTAGAGGCAAGGCTGGCCGTAGGAAGGGAAGTCCACTGATGGGTGGCCAGGCAGAAACAAGAAGGGCTCGGCAATCCAAGGCCCTGGAGGAAAGCAGTAGGCAGGTCAAGGGCAGGGCATGGACGTGCAAAGGAATGCAAGGCTCCAGAGAGCTAGCAGGGCAAGGCAAGGAAACTGTTGTGTTGCCAAGGCAAGGCAAGGATAGGCAAGGCAGGTGAGAAGTACATTCGAGGACTGCTGGTACACAAAAGCGGCCAGGACCAACTGCTCTGTGTGGCCTTGCTTGGCGAGGCAAGGCAATGAGGGTCCTAGAAGGAAAAGGAAAGGTGAGGCCAGAGCTAGACGAATGTGAAAGGAAGTCAGGTGGGGGATGGGTGAGCAAGTCAATGCAAGGCAGGGAAGAAAAGGCAGGTTGAGGGAAGGCTACAGAGGGGGCAGCAAGGAAACGCAAGGCATGGGGAAGCATGTGAGGAGTGAGTGCTGCCAGCCGGCTGGGATGGCAGGGGCGGGGCAACTGCAAGTAGCATGGCAGGGATGTGGAGGGGGGTGTTAGTGTGCGGGAGGTGTGTGTGTGTGTGTGTGTGTGCAGCGGAGTGCAGGGTAAGTGCAGGCGTGTGTGTATGTGCATAGGGGGGTTTTGTGCCAGGTGCTGTGCCGGGGGGAGCCATCCCACCGCCAAGAAGGTGTGGGAGTGAAAGAAGTAACATAGATGTGTCTTTACAAAGAGACCGTGTGAATCCGTCCTTAGACAAGGCTAGGAATTTACTGGTAGGGGAGTAACAGAAGAAAGTATTAGTTCTAGAAACTGTTACTAATCGACAGAGACTGTTGCTTAGCCAAGGCCGTGTTAAATTGCTGAACCTAGAGCAAGGCAGCAAAGACTTAATAGCATTAGGAATAGTTTCGTTTTCTTCCTTTTCCATACCAAGAGGGGGGTGCATATTAGAGGGGAGCCTAGAGTAGGCAGTTCCGGAAGTCTGTAATTCCCGAGTACCTCCGAGGGTGCTGTTGCCAGGAACTTCACATCAAAAGGGGGCTGCGTCCCGCAATCAGTTGAGAGACTCCATGGCAAAAGCCCCATGGCCTCTCCCTGTAGTTGAAGAATGTCACAGGCCTGCTCTGTCTCCTTTTTGGTGGATGAAGAAAGTCAGAAAGCAACACTTCTGCCAGAACTCTCCAAGATGCCCCCTTTGCTGGCAGTGACTCCATCACTGGCCGGGAAGCTGTCTTTTCTGCCAGAGGAGTTCGAGATACAGTTAAAAGCCGTGTGGCAGAGAAAAAAGGCAATACTTGGTTTACAAGGGATGGCAAACAAGAGATACCAGAAGCTTTGGCCCTACCAATAGTAAAAGAACTCCGTGAAGAGAGTCCTTGCACCTCCTGAGGATTGGCAGAAGCCTTCCTCATGCTGGATGGTGCTGGGGGTCTTTTTAGACTGGCAAAACGAGCTGTTGAAGGTTGCTTGATCTGTGCTAAAGCAAACAGCCAAGTTACAAAGTAACTTGCCAGGGGAGGGAGGCCTTGGGCTGCAGGTCCCTTCCAAAGATGCCAGGTGGATTTTCCTGAGATGCCCCAAGTGGGAAGGCTTCATGTCTTCTGGTAATGGTATTGTCAGCTAGCAAGGTGGCCAGAAGCATTTCCAACTGCTTCAGCAACGACAGGATCAGGTATTAAGGCATTTTTGGAACAAATCATTCCAAGATACAGCATTGTAGAAGCAATAGACTCAGATAGGGGAACTCATTTGACAGGAAAGATCCTTCAAGGGGTTTTGGCTTCTTTAGGAACACAATGGAACCTCCATAGGCCCTGGCACCCCCAGAGCTCAGCTCGGGTAGAAAACAATGACTAGAGAAATAAACACCTTTTGAAGCTGGTAATAGAAACCAAGATGCCATGGCTAGGGCTTTGGACATTGGCTTTGGCGAGAATGAGAGCCCGAGCCAGAAGAGAGATTCCGTTCTCCCCCTTTCCGTCGTTGTTATGAATTACCCGGCTAAGTCTCAACCTAGTGGGGGAGTAGAGGTAAGTGATGTATATTTAAAACCATCTGTGGCCAGGATACTGCTTCTTGTGAAACCCCTTCAACAGGAAGCTCAGCTGGCACAAGCCCCACCTTTGGACTTTGCTGCTTGTAACATCCAACCAGGAGATTGAGTCCTAGTTAAGGAGTAGAAAGAAGCGCCAGTTGTTCTGAAATGGCGTGGCCCATTCCAAGTGTCACTGACGACAGAAACAGCCGTGAAGACAGCTGGACACAGGTGGACCCGTCACTCTCGGGTCAAGGTCTCTGAAGCCTCAGAGATTTGCACATCTCAGCTGGAGGAGAAGGCCGGGAGGCTGTGACTGACACTCTGCAGGAGTGGGCCGGAGCAGTAGCCAGTGCTTCGACATCAGAGGAAGCCCTGCGTGCCTACCCACAGACCACCTGCTGAAATAGTCTCTATGCGCATCCCTCCTCTAGAATGTCCACTCACTGGGGCGCTAATACTTGCTGGATTCTTTTATGTTAAGTGGTTTCTGTGTCTTCAATTGCCACAGGTGCTGCAGAAGACAACGGGAAAATTAGACTAGCTAATTAGATCACATGATTAAAATATTTTCCTTACTAGTTCTACTTTTATATGGTCAGCTAAGTTTAGGCCAGGAGTGGGAGAATCAATTTGCAGCCTTCTTAGCAGAAGAAGTAGCAAAAGTTTTTCACCTTAGCAATTGCTGGCTCTGTGGAGGGCCTGGAGGATCTGAAGAGTGCCTGTGGTTGGCTAGCCCAGCTGAACCTAAGTGGTGGCTCAACACCTGACATCAGGTCCATACTAGGACGGGATTTGGGGCCAAAGAAGGAAGTCCATGGCTATAGGAGAAGGTTTCACGAAGGATGTCTGGACTTCAGGTGGCTCTCTTGAAAGCTGTTTATTGCATAGGCAAAGTTCCAGCATTTCAGGGAGTGGCTATCCAGAGCCAGCCCTACAGCTGCCAGCTCCAGCTGTAGGCATACCTGAAGCCGCTTGCTGTTCAAGTTACAGAGCATTCTATACTTTTCTTTGCAGAGTATCTTAGCACGTAACAACCAATAAGCACCATACACAACACCTTGACATTGGCCTATAGCCTATCATAGCTACTACCATCACCATATTATAGTCATTATTATCCAATCACAAGAGTAAGTTACAATTTAAGCTTCCAGTGGAAAATTCTTAGACCTTTCTTCTTCTTGCTACATCAACATTTCTTGTTTGCCTGCCATATCTTTCTCTTTGGGAAAGACACCTTTTCTATTCACTTATGCTCTTCTTGAGACTTACTTACTTGGTGAAAAACATGTCTTTGTTTGTAATCACATACCTTTGTCCTGCTCCTAAAAATCTCCTTCCAACTCATCTCCAACCTTTGCCTTCTCAGTTACTCAGTGATCACTGTTTCAGCAAAACATCTTTTCTTCTATATCAAAACTTGCTTTCATTTCTACCTCATCCCCAGCTTCTACATTCTCAGACCTTTCTGCCAAGCCTACATACCTGTGAAACTTTCTTACCAAACTTTCATCCTCCCCAACACATGGCCACTTCATTCTTCTCCAACAGGCACTTAATGCCTAAACAGGACAGGGCGGGTCTATGTAGGAAAAGGCGTTTGTCAATTGACTTTCTCTCTGGCTTTAAACAATTGGGTTTGGACCCACAATTGCCCTCCTTACAATTGTTCCAAATATCAAGACAATTGCAATCAAAGAGCTGTTCAGCTCACTAATGGTAGCTGCGTAAGGTGTTCTTACCACACTTACCAAAAACATTTGGAAGCCTGTAAAGCAATGGGGAGGGACAAGGGGTTTTTTTGACCACCTATTTTTAAGCTGTCCCCACAAAAATCCCACAAGTAGAAGACATGTTGTTTGTGATTATCAGTGGGAATGGCAACACCGGATTGGAACTCAAAGCCTTTTAGTGAGTTCTGCTCCAAATCCAAGCAAGCAACTTGCAGATGTAAATGTAGATGGGAACCCTGTGTGGGAGCTTGGAAATGCAAATGCTGTGACCCTTATGGTGGGGCAGCTATTGTTGGAGGACCGTTAGGCCAGGGAATCCTGCTGTATTTTGACCCACCAATTGATGACCAAGGGTAGGAAGGCCCCTTTGCTAATGGAACACGGGCTTTGAAAGGACATGATTGGATTTGTGGCCAACATGCTTAGCTCAGGTTACCTCCAAACTGGTCAGGGATATGGTGTATATCTTAGACCATTGTTCTTTTTGCTACTACAAATTCAGGGAAATCGCTTAGGAATCCAAATCTGTGATGATTTAATTAGAGAAAAGCAGTCAGCTGATGCAGCCTTGGCTGCAGGGAGCACCCCAGAAGGGGGAAAAGATGAATGGCCACCAGAACAAGTTACGCAACATGATGGACCAGCCACTTGGAAACCTAAGGAATTCATCCCAGATGCCTGGAAACCCATTTATCATTTGAATGAGATAATTAGGGTACAAGCTGTCTCAGAAATAATTACCAACCAGCCAGCCACAGCTCTTGACCGTCTTGCTGAGCAAGCCACTTCAATGAGGAAAGTGGTATTTTCAACATTGGATGGTATTAGATTATCTGTTAGCAGAAGAAGGAGGAGTTTGTGGGAAATTAAATGACTCGAGCTGCTGTTTGCAAGCAGATGACAGGGGAAAAGTGGTCAAATAACAGAGGAAATAACCTCAGCTCATCTACCTGTCCAAGTGTTGAAAAGATGGTAATGGGACATGTTTTCATGGTTAACTGGCCAGCTATGGGCTAAATGAATACCATTTCTCCTCTTCTATGCTATAGCAACTCTAATCTTTTGACCATGCGTGACACCATGCTGGGTGCAGCTCTTTCAGCAGGTGGTCAAGGGGATGCTGCTAGCAGCCATGCCTACCTGATCCAGAAATGACTACAAAAGGACAGAAAAGGATGTCACTGCAAATAATAGCAAAAGCCCAGAAGACTCAAGAAGAAAAAATTAAATCAATGGTAATTAAGGTTTGTAAAGACAAATACAGATTAAATAAAGAAAGGAGGGATTAAAAGGAATGAGATGGATGAGTCTTTACAAACAGACCGTGTGAATTGGCCTGTAGACAAGGCTAGGAACTTACGGGGAGTGAAGTAACAGAAGAAAGTATTAGTTCTCTAGAACTGTTACTAATCATCAGAGACTGTTGATTAATCAAGGCCGTGTTAAATTGCTGAACCTAGAGCAAGGCAACAAAGACTTAATAGAATTAGGAATGGTTTCTTTTTCTTTCTTTTCGATGCCAAATGGGGGGTGCATATTAGAGGAGGGCATAGAGTAGGCAGTTCTGGAAGTCTGTATCTCCCGAATACCTCAGCCAGTGGGGAAGAGGGTGCTGTGGCCGGGAACTTGACATCAAAAGGGGGCTGCATCCCGCAACCGTTTGACAGACCCCATGGGAAAAGCCCCATGGACTCTCCCTGTAGTCGAAGAATGTTGCAGGACTCCTCTGTCTCCTTTTCGGACATCAACCTCAGGCATGGTGGATTAATTTTCCCTAACGGCAGCGACCTGCTGCGTGGTCTCCGTGCTCCTCCCCAGCCCCCCGGGAGGTGTCAAATAGTTGCCGGCGGCTCCCACCGCGCGTTACAGACGGCTGCGCGGCGCCGGGGCTGCTCGCAGTGCTCCCCTGCCCCGCCAGGGCTGGCCGCGGGCTGCGGAGCCACCTCGCCACCGGCGCGGCCAGGGCCGGGGCCCTTCTCGACAGCAGCCGAGGGGCTGCGGAGCGGGCGGCTGCGGGACGATCAGCTCTTTTATGCCGCGCGGTGCTGCCGCCTCCATCTAGCTCCCCATCGCGCCGCCGGCCGACCCCGCCTGGCGCGTTCACGCTCGGCCGCGCTCGCCGCCCGCCCAGCCTCGCCGGAAGCTCTCCCGCCCGGGCCGTGCCCCGGCTCCGCCTGCGGCTCGGCAGGGCCCGGCCGCACGCGTGCTGCGTGGCTCGGAGCACCCGCGTTGCGCCGCAGGCGACGGGGAAGGCGGGGCGGGCCGGCGCCATGGTGGTAGCGCGAGGAGAGGAGCGCCCGGGCGGGGCGGCGAGTGGCGCGGCGGTGAGCGCTTCTGCTTGCTGTCGCTCGGCTGCCGCCCACGGCAGGTGCCGTGTGACCCCGCGGAGCGGCGGGGCCGGCCGGGCGGTGCGCGGCGAGGCTTTCGGCCAGCGGCGGCCGCAGCGACAGTCTGCTGGCACTGCCCGTGCCGGTGGAGAGAGCGGGGATCCGAGGCCGGCCTTCCTAGGGTAACGAGGGGCGACCGCCTTTGCCGCGCTGCCCTCCGTGCAGCACGTGGCCGATTCCGGCGAAGCCGGGGTCTCCGCAGCGGCGCGGGCGGGAGGGAGTGGGGAGCGCGCTCGGTGCTCTGCCGGCCGCTCCCGCCCAGCGCTGCGCTCCGCCGAGGCGTTTTCCCGCCCGTCCTGGGAAGGACATAAGGGACCCCGGAGTCGGAGCTTAGCTGTCAGGGGGAACAACTTCCCTCCACTGGCGACCTCCTTTTCCCTCTGATTCAGCTACCTTGTGGTAGGTGCGATGGTGCTGAAGAAGGGTGGCGGCTTGGCACAGTTGCTGGCATAGGTGGTGCGAGAGCTCCACGCAAGCAGCTTGGAGTGGCATGTGCGAGGGTAGGAAGGTACGGCACCCACAGCTGAAGGTAAAAAAAGTCAGGGCATGTCATCAGCCGCAATCGTGCTAAGTTGTTCATCTTTGCAAACTGCTTGCCGAGTTGTTCCTTTTCTTAGGTAATGGGGGTTTTTGTATCAACCAGAACTGCATATGGTCAGTATTTGCAGAGAAGGTTACGTGGACTGTTGTTGAAGTGAGTGTAGCAGTTTCTATGGCATTCTGCAAAAAAAGGGACAGGTCTCTCTGCGTGCGTTCCCCAATTCTTAAGAAAAATGAAGTTAACAAAGCCCTGAAAAGAGGTTTTACAAAACTTCAGGGATTTTTTCCTACGAGTACTGTGGAGACAACCATAGTCACCTTGTCTTTCCAAAAGTGAAGGTTACATCTTTTTGTCCAAGAGCATCAAGTGCTTTTGATCAGCGTTTGTGTGCATGCATTAGCCTTGTTCTTGTTCTTCCTTGGAGAACTTTTACAATCCTCAGATGATCTGTGTAGGCTGCCGACTGCAGTGGTGAACTTGAAGGCTTCCAGCAGAAGGGAGATGCTGTCCACGTTTTGGATTTTCCTTAGTCTGAACCTTCAATGTCCAAGGCTTCACTTTTCAAGCAGTTGGAAGAGCTCCAAATGAAGATATGAACAGGTCTTAATTGACCTTGTCACCGCCTCAGTTCGTCAGGTAATGCTGCGCACTGGATTTAATTGCCTAGTGCAAGATGTGCTAAAAATATGTAAGAGTATCTCCTCGATTACCCTCCCAGAAGGGTTTGAATGGAGAACAAGGAGTTCCGAAGACAGGCATTTGGTGTACGAGATGTAGAACTTAGTGGATTGCAGGGCACTGCATGCACAAATGTCTAAGGAGGATCCATCTTTTTATGCCCCATCTATGCTTGTTCTCATTTGAACTCCTGAACATTCTGGAGGTTGGTTTTGTTAGGGTTGTGGCTGGGGAAGGGGTGGTGGTGGGGGAGGGGTGGGTGTTGTTTCTGATCTTTTTAATTTCCAGGATAGTGTACAAAGAACTTGTGCCCACAACCAGCAGTATGAAGCAATGCAGGTATAAAAGAAGGTCACCGAAATGTCGGATAATATGAATCTGAAAGCGCTTCAGTATTTTACCCAGGAGTTTCACTGCAACAAGGTGATTGTCCTTGACAGAAATGTAGTGGCAGGCTTATGCCATGCTAGAAGTGATGACCTTTCTCTGCCCCAAATTGACCAGCAAGATCTTTTGGCTCTTGATTGAAACCCCTGAGCCAGCTGTGTTTCAGGCTGCAGAAGCTGCAGGTGTTGTGGCAGACGCGGGGTGCAGCCCTGCCTGCCGGTCCCGACCTGGCGCACGCCGGTGGCAGCCGTCAGCGCCTGGGGTCCCCTGGAAGGGGGATTTAATCATTTCTTCTCTAGCATTTGCTTGTGTTTTGTCAAGATTCTTTAATTCACTAAATAGTAAATTTAAAAAATTAGCTGAAAGATAATAATTTTGAAGTCTTCTGAGGCAGAACTGGGAAGGTTAGAACATATTTGTATGATTTCAAATATGTATAAATTCTTAAATGACAAACGTTAACAAACTGTCAATTCAAGCAATTATGGTGACACTTTACATTTCATTGGTTTTCGTGCAGCTCCATCCCATGTGTTGGTAGGTTCTTAAAAAGTGAAAATTGGGCCCACTAGACCGATTATTAAAAAGAAGTACAACTCCTTGGGGCTAACACAAAGGGACAGCGTCCACGTGAGTAAATGGTTATCACATTTAGATGTGATTCTGCTGCTTGCACTTTCTCTGCCCTCAAACTGCTTTCTTTATCGTCAATGCAGGGATGTTTGACATTCTTAGAAAAGAGAAAAGAAACAGATTTCCTCAAAAAAAAAAAAAAAAAAAAAAAAAACAACAGGTGAAATTAATGCAATGTTAATTGCATTAATTTATTCAGGTGGAGTTTTAGTTTTTATTCTATGAAGTGCTTGTTGCACCACTTTTGTTGTTTCCCACAGATTTGGAGTGGGATTTCCTCCAGTTGATTGTTCAGCAGAGGGAGTGAGACTGCCTTCAAAAGTTTTGCAGGAGTTGCATCTGTGAATCGGGCACGTGAGTTGCCTTTTTTTTTCCCCCCAGATTTTCGTAGGCTTCTGTTTTTCACCGTGGATCAGTTCACCTTGGATCAGTTTGCTCTTTTTGTTCCAGTGATTTTTCTTTTGGACATTTGTCACGATCCGTTAATACAAGTAAGGGTCGTGATGGTTTGTTTACAGATCTCCGAGTGCAAAAGGACACAAGGGATTTCAGTTTTAATCAAAACAGTGCACCTTTGTTAAGTACCCACAACACGGTAATGCGATAGAGGAGAGAAAGAGAGAGAGAGAGAAAGAAAAACAAAGTAAAAGAGTAGAGAGGAAGAAAGGGGGGGTAATGGCTACCAACGGATGAGATGAAGTCCTCGTGCTCTGCTGCCAATAGATTTGTCTTCTTTCCGTGGGGAGATCTCATCTCAGTTATTTCAGAAAGTCCCTTTATAGGCCTTTTTTGAAACGAGGGCCAACTGGCCAAGACCATATCTGTGTTTCGTAATAACATTGCAAAACTAAAAGCTAGCCCTAACTATCCCAGGTACATAGCAAGCATGCCTTTCTCCTATGCTAACTATACTGCCTGCTATGGTTTGCGGCCTAGCAGCGTTAGCGCGTCTACTTCTGGCATGAGTTTAGCAGTGCTCTGGCTTCTGCTTTCTAGCTGTATCCCCACATCTCGCCCTTTTCCCCAAGAGGTGGGGCAAATCTACAGCCGTTGTTATGAGGCCCGTTGCTTTGGGAAACAGGTACAGGACAGGTGTAGAGGACAGGTCATTCCTTTCCGCTTCAGTGCAGTCCTTCCCGCCTGGGCAGCAAGAACGGCGCAGTCCACTGTGACCTGCACAAATTTCCTCAGGAATGCGTACCAGTTCCCAGCGGGCACACCTGCAGGCAACAGTTGGCAGACATCCCACCTTAGGCAGGTCGGAACTCCTGTGTTTAGCCTCTGTTCTCGGCGATGATCGTGAGGCAGATGAGGGATCTTCAGACCGTCTCTTACACCACCCCATGACTCACGATTGTCATCAGGAGAGCTCAATCAGCACGATTTCGTAGTGTTGTTGCGAAGTCTTCAGGACTCGTTAATGTTGGTAGCATATCCCAGAAAAGGGTAGAGAAAATAAGAAAAGAGAAAGAAAAGGAAAAAGAAGGAATAAGTAATTTTTAATCAAAATACACCTGTAATTTTTAATCATGTCTTATCTTATTTTAATACTCATGTAGTTCATCTTGTGTCAATAACCTTAGGGGTGTCCACAGTGGATGGGATAGTGTCCAAATTGTGCACATCTATTACAGATGTCAACCGTTTCATCATTCTGCAATTCATGATGTGTAAGATTGCTGATAAAACAAACCCAATCAAAACTAAAATCAAGAGAACAAGGATGGGATGACACAATTTGTTCAGGACACCTGTAGCAGTAGGTGAGCACCCAAAAGGAGTATCCCACCAGCTGTGTCCAGCATCTTTCTTTCCTCTGTCTAGAAAACAATGTGTTTCTTTCCCATTGTGATGAACAGTTACCAAGGTTTTCTGTCTGTTTTTCTTGATCTTTTCCAAAATTCCAATGAAATCCTGGTGAAGCAACAAGTGCTTTACCTAAGTAAGGTTCATCCCAGTGGGGGTAGGCAATAATTGGTGGATCACTGTGTAATTGGACTGTAAAATACAATAAGAAGTAAGTGGGGCTAAATAAGAGAAATCACATCCTGTGCTTTTAGTCAAGTTACAAACACAAGAATTTGAATGAGTTTTAGTATCTACAACTAAATTTTCTAGAAATACCTTATCACATGCAGTTCTTAAGCATGCACATCCATTGCCTATATACACAAGCACTGTTTCAGGAATCTTGTTAGGATGAATTTCAAAAGGACAGACACTTTGTTCTGTGTCCAAACAAATGTCTTGAGGTCTAATTGCACTGCTTTCACAGATAAACCCTTGTTGTTCTCGGACAATACAAGTTTCCAAATTAACAGTTTGCCACTTCTTCCCAGTTTGACGGGCCCATTCTCTGTGCTGGAAAGGGTAGAGAATAGCTGCATCATGGTTCAGCCCTAATGCAATGATAGGGACTATCCAATGCACTGAAGCATTACGTATGGTTAGTACAAAGGCTGTGGCTGTGTTTGTGATGGGATTGTAGGTAAAATTCACTAAATTCCACCAGGATTGGAATTCTCTTTCAAAATCAGTGGCACCGTCCCAGATTATTTTCCGAATTTCAGTAGGAAAAGTGCCTTCTTTGCCTTCTCTTACAATTGAGGCAGCAACGGACTGCATCCACAATTGAGCCTGGACGCAGCTGAGAGCCAAAGAGATGTTGTTTTGCGTAGCACGGAGCATGCCAATTATCAATTTGTGGTCATTCACATTTACCTTTTCTCAATTTGGTAATATGTTTGATAACAAGCGCTGATGGGTTGTTGTATTTTAGTCAAATCTGTAGTTGTGGCAGCCAATTTATTCATTAGCACTTCTGAATCAATACTATTTAAGATTCCCAATCCTGTTCCCACAACGCCGGTTATGTCTCTTTGCGTCCGTTTCTTAGAAGGGTTCCGCTTTTGCAACCCGGTTGTCTGCCCCTTGAAGGAAGTTTGCAGAAAAGGTGAACAAGCTGGCTGAATTTCTGAGGCATTGTTTTGCATCAGCAACTTGACTTGTTTAAGGGACCATGCCGGATTGAGCAATAGTTGTTGTTGGCCTGTTTCTGTGATTATACGTGGTCCAATTTCAAAAATTCTCGGGCTTAGCATGACCGGTGGTTGGGTGGTAGGTATTGCAACATCGACTTTGAGTTCCCCCCAGTATTTTGTATTGTTTTTACCACACGTGACTTTATGGGGAAATTGTACAGCAATTAAGGTTTAGCCAACAATCTTGATTTTGAATTTCACCAAACAAAACACGGCCATGAGGTCCAATGCTATAACTGTGTACAGGTTCGGTAAAAAATTCAGCAATTAATCCACATCGTATTGTAACATCGTCACCTCGGGTTACCTTAAAGGGTGGAAAAACTTTATTCTTGTCATCTAACACAAGGGGGGTACTTATACCGTGGTATGTGATTACTGCACTCAGTATGGGCTTTGCTGCGGCGTTTATTTTGAATTTATAAGTTAAACCTGTCAGACTTGGCTGATCTGCCGGGTTATTTTGCCAATTGCATGTTGCATAGGTTGGTTTGGTTAGAGGAAAGTTATACCAGCAGTCAGTTAGTTTGTTTCTGCGAAGCTTTGTGATTTCCACATTGTTGGTACTGGGGCCTAAGGTGTAGTTACCGACATTCTTCTGACAACCACACAGGATGAAGGGGGTTTGTTTGTCACACACCCACTCCGTTGTAGGGCAGAGTTTGGCCGTAATGTTGGGGTGCAAATCACTTTTCCCATCTGGTTTTAGAAAATTTCCAGCGATTGCAATGGTGGAAGCTTTCTGGTAAAGAGATCCTTCTACTTTCCTGCATCCTACCTTAATTTTTTCACCTCCTGTTCCTTTTAGGATTCTAGTCCAATCCTTCAAGTCCCATCCCCATTCACTTGGACGGTATACCTCAGAGTCGTGCAGTGCTACAGTGGCTAGGTTCGGGCAACGATCTCTGGGATAGGATCCTAGAGCACTAGTGTACCTAATGGTAGCTTCAGACCATGGCCACTCAGCTGGTTTTTGGCCCTGGTGTTGTGGTAGGATGCAGAAAAGTATCACTAGTCTTATCATGGTTTATGTGCTCATGTCCCTCGGAGTTCTTCTGTGAAAAGTGAACACAACAGAGTCTGCCACCGAAAGGCAGAAAATTAGAATGATGGAATTATGCAGCGTGTATGTATCCGATGCTCTCTCCCTAGGGCATCAGAGGCTAGCCATGCATATTTATTCAGAGGGCGTTTTAGCACTAGTGGTACTTCTCCTACGGTAGGGAGATCTACCGAAACAGGTTGTCCAGGGTAGTGTGCAGGATTCTTAGGATCATTTGGTCCCTGCAGTGAGAGAATTATGCTTGGAGCTGTTGGGAAAAAGACAGTGATTTTGGGACACCCGTTTACCCCCCATCTATCATTCACACCTTTCACAGCTTCCCATAGCCGAACATCCCAATTTCCCTCCTGTGGTTTCAAAAGTCCTTTCAAGAGACCATTGGTCCTTTCTACAATGCCGTTAGCTTGAGGGTAGTAAGGAGTGTGAAAAGTCCGTTTAATCCCTTCACCTTTTGCCCAGTCCTGTACAACTTTGGCAGTAAAGTGAGACCCGTTATCAGATTGAATTTCTTGTGGTTTTGGGAAAGTTCCAAACCATGCCTGCAATGCTTGAACAGTATGATCTCCTGTAGCTCTTTTAAAAGCATTGGCCTGGACTAACCCAGATATCATCTCTACTCCTACCAGCCCAAAGTGTTTACCTCCTGACTTTTTAAAGGGGCCGATATAATCTACCTGCCACGCTTCCCGTAAGCCTTTACCCTTTCTTAAATGCAGAGGGTCATCTTCCAAAGAGTGTCTTTCTAGCTGTCTGCGACGTTGTTCACAGGCTGACATGCATGTTTTACACATTTCTCTGGTAACAGACCAACCGCGAGCAAGGGCTTCTTTGTACAAATCTTTTGCACCTGTGCGTTGTCTTTTTACATGCAACCATTCTAAGAAGTGCTCCCAGTCCTCCGTAATTTGATCTTTTTTCACAGGACTTAGTCTTGCTAATTCGTCAGCTCTAGTGTTCCACTCTCCTGCTGGATTTCCATCTGTCTGGTGAGAGGCTACCCACTCCACGGCAAAATTCCCTGGACTTGCAATACTTAGAATTTCTTGCTACTTCTCCTTTTGCCATACTGGGATTCTGTTAACTTCACAATCCTTTTGCTGCCAAAAAGGAAGCCACTCAGTCCATCCCTTAAACACAGCATAGGAATAATCGGTGTAGATACAGACAGGAGAAGTATTCTGTGCCTCACGTTGGAAAACACTCCAAACAGCTATCAGCTTGCCAACTTGGGCACTGCCTTCCCCCTCTGTGATAATTCCTTCACCTGAGGAAGTGTGGAGGGCTACAGCCTTATGTTTCCACACCTTTCCTTCTCGCTTGGCAGAAGCATCCGTAAGCCAAGAATTTGCTGACCGTTTGGGGGAAAAAGGAGGGGCTACTCTAATGACTGAGGCAGGTTTGTCCTGGCTGCTACCCAAGTTTTCAGTTTCTTGGATTGCCAGATTTTTTACAGCTCCTTCAGTTCTTGAGAAGACGCTACAATCATGTTCAATCTGAGCATACCACTTCCTTACTGAGGTCCTCTGGGCCACCCCGTCAGGTGGGGGTGGTGCCAGTAGAGACAGCCTTAATAACTTTGAAAGGGCCTCTCAAAACAATTGGTTGTTGTTGTGCAATCTTCTCCGCTTCTAGGAGAGCTAAGCTAACCACAAACAATCCTTTCTCCCAGGTAGTGTACCTTTTTTCAGCATCTTTAAAGCCACGGGAGTAAAAGCCAACAGGCTTCGTCGGACCCTCAGGACCCCGCTGCCATATGTGTACTGACAACCCTGAGGAGACCTGAAAAGCATCTGTGGGATGAATAGGGCCCAGGGCTTGGTGAGGCTGTTGCTTCAAAAACCAACAATTGCAGTGCTTCTTCTTGGGAAGCACTCCATTCCCATTTTGTCCCTTTTCTTAACAAGTTGTAAAGAGGTCTGGCAATTATGGAAAATCTGGGATGTGTTTTCTCCGGAGCACTAATACACATCCTAAAGCATGTTGGAGATCTTTTTTGGATTCAGGCATTTTAATCTGATCTGAAGAGGTTAGGGTATCAGGTGGGATACGTGTCATACCTCCTTTCCACCAAATTCCCAACAATTTCACTTCATGTGAAGGGGTTTGGGTTTTTTCTGAGGGAATTTGCAAATCAAGGCTTTCTAAGTGGGAGGTTATTTTCTGTTGGGTATCTCTCACTTCTTCTATTTCATCTCCTCCCACAAGGGTCTCATCAGTGTGTTGATGAACAGCTAGATTGTCCGCTTTGGGTACTTTTTCGAACTCTTGGGCTAAAGCGTGATGAGCCAGGGTAGGAGAATGTTTGTACCCTTGGGGAAGCCTAGTGAAAGTGTGTTGCTGTCCTTGCCATGCGAAAGCAAAACGGTCCATATCTTCTGGCTGTAAAGGTGTCGTAAAAAACATGTCTTTGACATCTACAGGTGGCATGACTGAATGAGCCTTTTCTTGAATCAATGTTATGAATTCTGCTAGATTTGGGACTGCTGCTGTAAGAGGGTCTGTGTTAGCATTTAGCCTACGAAAATCTATTGTCAGCCTCCACTTCCCATTAGGATTTTGCACTGGCCACACCGGAGAATTGAAAGGAGAATGGGTATGAAGTATTACTCCTTGTTGTCGTAGCTCCTGTATCACTGGCTTGATACCCTCTTTGGCACCCAGGAGAAGGAGGTATTGTTTCACATTAGTTACTTTGCTGAATGGTAGGGAGGCTGCAGCTTGGAGCAGTCTGATGTTAAAATGTGGTGTGCCAAAAGACCACAGAAGACCCTCTGAGTCCTCCCACTGCCTCCTAGCAAGGGCATTCAGCCCTAATACATTGGTTGGAATATCTCCAATCACCCCATGGATGAAGAGTTGGTTTTCCTCTCCAGGCAAAGGGAGCTTGACTAAGGCCCCATTCATAGATTCTGTTGTTGTGCCCAAGGCACTTAAAACACAATATCGGTTCTTTGTTGGAACAATTCCACACCTCTGGGCATCTTTCTTTGTCAGCGCAGAAATTTGTGCCCCAGTGTCAATCAGAAAAGTTACAGGTGCCCGTTTAGGACTTGTAATAGCTGTGATCGTTATATCTCCCGTTTTATTTTTAGTGAGCATTCTCAGGTATACCTATGCTCCGTTTCTTTGCCCACTGACAAGAAACAGAGGGTCTAGTTTCCCTGGTTTTGAGGAAGAATCTGTTCTGGCTCATTGGCCGGACTTTGAGGGAGAAGTGGCTTTGACTCACTGCCCAGGTTCTGAGGGAGGAGGGGTGCACTGGGTTGAAGTGACGGATTGGGTAGAAGGGGCTTTTGGCAGTGCCAGTTAGACACTACCTTACTCAACTGATCAAGGGCTAAGCCATCCATCGCATTTCTGGGGACCCCCTTTTTGATACCTAATAAGCACCAATGCTGACGGTTAGGGATCTCTGGTTACATTCTTTGGTTTTTCACTATGAGGAGCCCTAATGTACCTGACACCTTTTGTTTTTTCTGATTTTTCCTCTGGGATTTTTATCGGTCCATATTTCCTACTGTAATTAATCAGATCTTCTTCAACCTCACTCCATGTCCAAGCTTTGCAATCACCGGCAGGTGAATTTGATTGTGAACCTGGCGGCTGAGAGGGGGTTGAATATGGAGTAAACCCAGGATCGGTAGATGCAGTTTGGTCGCTCGGGTTTCCAAGGAATCTGTCCAACCTCTCTACAGGACCTGCAGCAGCTATGGTTTTTTGCAGGACAGCTGCTGTAGATTGGAGTGATTCTGGAAGGCCTCGAATTAAAGGGGTCATCAGTTCAGGTTTCACAGGTAATTGCGTGGGGGATTCATATCCAGGAGTTAATTTCCTTTCATGGATTATTTGCAGACAGGCGGCTTTGTGGACGCTTTCTAGAAGTTGATCAGGGGTACCAACTGTAGCGAAAGGGTCTCCCCTTTCTAAAGGATTGAGTCCCCCGGCCCAGAAAGCTGTGCGCTGAGTCAGCGACCATGTGTTACGTTTGTCTCCTGTTGTTAAGAGAACTCCATGTCCCCAGTATCCACTGGCCTCCTGTTCAGTGAATTGAATTTGGTCTCCTCCGGTGAGAGACACTTGGAAGGCATATTCCGTCTCAGCTTCGTGGGGAAGCCGCCCGTACTCCTTTTTTAACTTCGCCAACTCAGGAGCAGTGTATGGTATTTGTTTAGTGGTGATATGCGGTTCAAAATCTTCATCATTGATATAATTATATTCTGTTTTAATTAGAGGTCCCATAGGAGGGCAGCAGTTTTCCCCACAATTTTTCACTAGCACTAGTTCTTCCTGGGGGTATATTTGGTTAATGTGAGGAGTTTTCTTTTCCTCTTTCTCTTTTGGTGAGTCAGCATTCTTTGAATTCTTAAAATATTCCTCCCTCAAAGCAGCCCGCAGCAAATGATTTTCATTCCTTTCTTCATCTGATTGTTCCTGTAAAATTTCCACTAGGTTTTGAAGGGAATCTGTGATTGCTTTCTCTTCACTACATCGCTTAAAGCAGTGATCTGTAGCTGCTGTAAGGCATGCTCCTGAAACAGATTTAGGAGCAGATTATGGTTTTATTTTGGCCAAATTTAAACTTTGTCTCATGTTGGAATGAACATATTCTATCAGTCACACTCTCCAAATTAAACCAGTTATTTTGAGCCCATTCTTCCCCTCCCGGAGAGGGCCGGGCATTATGTTTTGCTAGCAGAGCATAAAATGCAGCTTTATGATTTGCACTAGGGTTTTCAGTCATTTTATAAAGGGATCAAAACCACTACAGGGAGGTAAAAACCTAATTACACATTGCCACACAAACAGCTTCGCCGTGTCGCCCTTCGCTTCCCTGGGTGGGTGAAGAGACCAAAATCTGCCTGGGAGGTACTCCTTAAGTTACTTACGGTTGTCTCTTCACTACACCAAGCAGTCCAAATTCACACACGCCCACCAAAACAGTTCCCCCTTTTACACTAAGAGATCTTTTGGTGAAAAATCTGAAGACAGAGCCCTCAGTTGAGTATGGGGTGCTTTTCACCTAGGCGTGTGCAGTTTGTGGGAAATTCGAGTCGTCCCCCTTGCTTTCTAGACACCGCTCAGCCTTTGCGGGGTGTCGGGCTAGGTGCGGCTGGAGTGAAACGTCCTTCCCCTATTACAGACTACACACAACCTTGCAACCCCTTCTGTCTGTCAGAAATCCTGTCCGTGATGCCAGTTTAATGTCACGATCTGCTAATAGAAGTGAGGGTCGTGATGGTTTGTTTACAGATCTCCGAGTGCAAAAGGACACAAGGGATTTCAGTTTTAATCACCTTTTCACCTTTGTTAAGTACCCACAACATGGTAATGTGATAGAGGAAGAAAGAGAGAGAGAGAGAGAAAGAAAAACAAAGTAAAAGAGTAGAGAGGAAGAAAGGGGGGGCAATGGCTACCAACAGATGAGACGAAGTCCTCGTGTTCTGCTGCCAATAGATTTGTCTTCTTTCCGTGGGGAGATCTCATCTCAGTTGTTTCAGAAAGTCCCTTTATAGCCCTTTTTCGAAACGAGGGGCAACCGGCTAAGACCGTATCTATGTTTCGTAATAACATTGCAGAACTAAAAGCTAGCCCTAACTATCACAGGTACATACCAAGCATGCCTTTCTCCTATGCTAACTATGATTTACCAAAATATGAATATCGATCTAATATCGATATCCAACTGAGATGGACAAAAACTCTTAACAGTTTAGAGTTAGAAAGTGTATGTTTTATTTTTGCGTGGGATAGCTCCCTAAGTCGCAGGCCCTGATACAAGCAAACATGATACCTTTTATTTCCATGTATTATGGATATCCAAAATACAAAATGCGTATTCATGGTGTTGACACCTCCCATTCTCCGCTTTGTATGGAAATGAGCTTACATGTCATTAAGCATGCGTAGCGTGTGATCTGAATGGAGTCGGTGGTCTTGAACTGGGTCAGTGGTCCTAAGGAAGATGAAGTAACTCATCTTCCTCACTCTGACCTTTATGCCTTTCTGAGTTTTAACAATTCTAATTACTTTAGTGACCTCTAAGTTTCTTCTTGCATGACTTTTGGATGGGCTCCCACAAAGGGAGGAAATTGGTAATTGTCTTTATTCTATACACCAACTTATCAATGTTTCTGCTCATTATTCTAAGCACAGCTAAACAAACATGCAAATGACAGATCATCAGTTCAGACTAAAGAAAATCCAAAACGTGGACAGTGTGAAGGATGCAGGATGTTTTGTCCACTAAATATCAAGTAGCAGGAAACCAGCTGCCTATACCCAGATAAGAGTCAGAGACAAATATGTGCTTGCCTAATCCCTATCTGTACTTGCTTAATCAGCTTTTAGTTCCAGGACCTTGAGCATAATGACCATACAAGGAAGGGGCAACCAAAAGACACCGGAGGATGACTACTAACCTTCATTCTGCGACCACCAGGAGGAAAAAAAGACCCCCTAGCAACAAGTCACACATGCGCAGAATACCATGAAAAAGACACGTTAACAGGAAAAGAGACTGTATAAGAAGGAACTGGAACTGGCGAAAAGCGCGGCAGTTGGTGGAGCGGAGACTCCCCTGCCGCCCAGCGCTGTATTTGCTTTTGCCTTGCCTGCTTGCTGTTAATAAATAAAATTGTAATTAGCACATTGAGTCTCAAATTCATCACAAATTGGTGCCGTGACTCGGATGCAACCTGTACGGCGGGGTAACGGCTCTACCGGGGAGGCGCCCCGCCGATCTGTCGGCGGCCCTGGTGGTCCCGATCCCTACCTCGGTTGCACCGACGAACCTAAATTCAAGGCATTAGGCAAAGGAAGCCGGCAGACCCTGTAAATTTTGTGCACAAAGGTCCGGACGAAGACGCAAGACGCGTGAGTATCTGTGCGGAAGGATCCGTTCGGTCTGGGTCGGGTATCCTGGAGTGCTGCGAGTGTGTGCATGAGAGGGGAACCGGCAGCTCGGATTCTCCAAGCGAGTGTGGACCCTCAGTAGTGCGGTTCTCATTGCCCGCGAGGGCGTGAGCCACGAACCGGGGAAGCGAGTGAATCTGCATCACAGACGCGCTTGAGGGCACTCCAGAAGATGGGACAGGGGAAAAGCAAGCCCTCCGTACCCATAAAACTTCCCCCGGTGCCTAGAGATAGTCCACTGGGGTTTATGTTAGATAATTGGAGACATTACCCTAGCACAGGGGGTAAGGATAAAGCTAAAATGATTCATTATTGTATAGAAATATGGGGCGGGAAGGAAATTTCCCAGGGTGTTTTCTGGCCTATATTTGGATCATCTGAAGGATGGGTAAAACAGAAACTTAACACCTGGGTGAATACAAAAACTCCTTTTAGTCAGGAAGAGAGTGATTATGCTGGCATTTGGGCAGCAACACCTGAAGATGAAGTGCTCCTGTTCCCCCTTAGGGAAGGAAAGCGAAAGAAAGATAAGAGTAAGGAAGAAGACATCCCTTTGATCCCTCCCCCCTATGTACTCCCTCAGGATCCCCAACCCCCAAATGCACCTCTAAGGGAGCCCCAGGGGGTGGGAGATAACCCCGAGCCCCCAGAGGAAGAACAGGGACCTATGACTAGGGGCCGGGCCAGACAACATAACTTATACCCATTAAGGGAAATGCCCATGGGAGGCCCGGGTCCTCAACCCGCAATAGGATTCATCTCAGTACCCCTTAGTTCTAGTGATGTACGGGAATTCAAGAAGGAGATGGGGAACCTCCTGGAAGATCCACTGGGGGTGGCAGAAAGGTTAGACCAGTTTTTGGGGCCCAGTATATACACTTGGGGTGAATTACAGGCCATATTAAATATTCTTTTTACGGCTGAAGAAAAGAATATGATTAGGAGGGCAGGAATGCGAATATGGGACGCACAACATGCGCAGGGACCATTAGCAGATACTAAGTGGCCTCTGCAGGATCCCAATTGGAATCACCAGCAGCAGGCAGACCGAAGTCACATGCAGGATCTGAGAATAATCATAATACAAGGAATTAGAGAAGCAGTGCCTAGGGGGCAGAATATTAACAAAGCATTCAATGAAAGACAAAAAAAGGAAGAGACACCCACAGAGTGGTTAGAGCGCCTGAGAAAAAATCTGCAGATGTACTCAGGTTTAGACCCCGAAACACAACTAGGACAGGCATTGTTAAAGACACAGTTTGTGGCTAAATCATGGGAAGACATTAGGAAAAAGCTGGAAAAGCTAGAAAATTGGCAAGATAGAGGTTTAGATGAATTGTTGAGAGAAGCACAAAAAGTGTATGTTAGAAGGGATGAAGAGAATCACAGGAAGCAAATAAAAATGATGGTGGCGGCAGTTAGGGAGACAAGAGGAAACGATCCTCCCCCTCCTCGCAGACCCCGTCAAATGCCCCAGAGAAATGGGGGAGGGGACACACGAGTAGAGAAAAGGGATGTAAATGTGTGTTTTTATTGTGGAAATAGAGGGCACTTTAAGAAAAACTGCAGAAAAAGGCTGAAGGACGAGAGGATGTTTAAAGAAGATTAGAGGGGTCAGGGGCTCTATTTGCTGGGGGCACGGAAACATCAGGAGCCCTTGATAAAAATTAAGATAGGTCCTCAGCAGCAGGAATTTGAGTTTTTGGTGGACACTGGAGCGGAACGGTCCACAATACAAGTATTGCCCGCCGGGTGCAAAATTTCTCGGGATACTGCCCAAGTGGTTGGGGCAAAAGGGGAACCCTTTGAGGTCCCCATTATAAAGAATGTATTAGTAGAAACAGGGTCTAAAATGGGAATAGGGAGCCTCTTATTAGTTCCAGAAGCTGATTATAATTTGTTAGGAAGGGACTTAATTATAGAGATAGGCATTAATGTAGAAGTAGTGAATAAAGAATTAAAAGTTAGACTTTGTCCCTTGAGAGTGGAGGATGAAGAGAAGATTAATCCAGAAGTATGGTACACCCCAGAGAGTGTGGGAAGACTCGAAATACCTCCCTTCTCGGTAACCATTAAAGATCCTGAGGTGCCGATAAGGGTCAAACAATACCCCATTTCTCCAGAGGGAAAAAGGGGATTAAAACCCGAAGTTGACAGGCTACTGAGTAAAGGTCTTTTAGAACCTTGTATGTCCCCTTTTAACACCCCTATCTTGCCAGTAAGAAAGGCAGATGGGTCATACAGACTAGTTCACGATCTAAGGGAAATAAATAAAAGAACAGTAGCACGCTTCCCGGTAGTGGCCAACCCTTATACCTTATTGAGCAGATTAGGTCCCGAAAATCAGTATTATAGTGTAATTGATCTTAAAGATGCATTTTGGGCATGCCCCCTAGACGAGAAAAGTAGGGACTATTTTGCCTTTGAGTGGGAAGACCCAGTAACACATAGAAGACAGCAATTAAGATGGACAGTGCTCCCCCAGGGATTTACAGAGTCTCCGAACTTATTTGGACAAGCCTTAGAGCAAATCCTGCAAGAATATCAGACTAGAGAAGGAGTGGTCCTCATTCAGTATGTAGATGACCTTTTAATTGCAGGAGGAGCAGAGGACAAAGTACGAGCAGAAAGCATCAGACTATTGAATTTTCTCAGTGTTAAAGGACTAAAAGTATCTAAGGCAAAATTACAATTTGTGGAAGAGGAAGTGAGATATTTAGGCCATTATCTGAGTAAAGGAGAGAAGAAAATAGACCCTGAGAGAGTAAAAGGAATCCTGTCCATACCATCCCCTAAGAACAAAAGACAAGTGAGGCAGTTACTGGGTCTAGTGGGGTATTGTAGACAGTGGATTGAGAACTATAGTAACAAGGTTAAGTTCTTATATGATAAGTTAAGCCAAGAGGGTTTAATAAAGTGGAGCGAGGAGGATGACCAACATCTAAGAGTACTGCAGCATGATCTAGTCAATGCCCCTGTCCTGAGCCTACCAGATTTAAAAAGACCTTTCTATCTATTTATAAATGCTGACAATGGAACGGCCCATGGAGTACTAACCCAAGAATGGGCTGGAAAAAAGAAACCTGTGGGGTACTTATCAAAATTGTTAGATCCTGTCAGTAAAGGATGGCCCACATGCCTGCAGGCAATAGTAGCTTGTGCTCTCCTGGTAGAAGAGGCTAACAAGATTACCCTCAATGGAGAACTAAGGGTATTATCCCCTCATAATATTAGGGGAATTCTACAACAAAGAGCAGACAAATGGATAACCGATGCCAGACTCTTAAAGTATGAAGGGATCCTATTAGACTCCCCGAAATTAACCCTGGAGGTAACAACGCTACAAAATCCTGCTCAGTTTTTGTATGGAGAGCCCGATGAAGCTAAATTGGCCCACGATTGCCTGTTAACCATAGAAGAGCAAACTAAAATAAGACCAGATCTTGAAGAGGAAGAATTAGAAGAAGGGGATAGATTGTTTGTAGATGGATCATCTCGAGTAATTAATGGAAAAAGAGTATCCGGTTATGCAATAATAGGAGGGGAAGAGTTTAAGGTGATAGAATCAGGACCATTGAATAGATCCTGGTCAGCACAAGCCTGTGAGCTTTATGCCGTGTTACGAGCACTGCAATTATTAAAAAATAAGTTAGGAACAATATACACTGATTCTAAGTATGCCTATGGGGTTGTGCACACTTTTGGGAAAATATGGGAAGAACGGGGACTAATAAATTCCCAAGGAAAGGACTTAGTCCATCAAGATCTAATAAAACAAGTGTTACAGGCTTTGAGGGGGCCAAGAAGAATCGCTGTTGTACATCTAAAAGGACACCAGAGAGGGCTGGACTTCAGAAGCAGGGGAAATAATGCAGCAGATCAGGAAGCAAAAAGGGCCGCACTATTAGCATTACGACCTACTCCCAAAGAGGATCCAGCAGCTGAGAGAAGGAAGTGCCATACTTGTGGGGGAAATCTACAGGACCCTCCTTGCTATGCTTGTTGGGACAATTGGGGTATGGATGCTATAGAATGCGCCTGTGAGACACCAGGGGCTAAGCATTGTCTTTTCCATGGTAAAATTTGGCAGATTTATAGTTTTACAGCCCAAGAGAAAGAAAAGATGCAGAAAATGGGATTGAGGGAAAATTCGAAAGGGGAATGGAGACTCCCAGAAGATGACAGGATCGTGCTACCAAAATCATTAGCCATGGAAATTATGAAGAGAATGCATAGCAAAACACATTGGGGAGCACAGGCATTGGTAGACCAGTTTGCCATTAAGTATATGTGTATCGGGGCAAATGACCTAGCAAAACAAATAGTGAGGGGATGTGTTATTTGCCTAAAGGTAAATAAGACGAACCTAAGGAAATCCCTAATGGGGGGACGGCCTACAGCATATAGGCCATTCGCCAACATTCAGTTAGACTTCACTGAGTTGCCAAAAACCGGAAGATATAAGTACCTACTGGTAATAGTGGACCATTTAACCCATTATGTAGAGGCATTCCCGACTGCAAGAGCAACGGCGCAAGTTGTAATTAAAACCTTGTTAGAACATATTATCCCAAGATACGGGATAATAGAAACCATTGATTCAGACAGAGGACCACATTTTGTGTCAAGAGTGATCAAAGAAATCATGACAGTAATGGGGATAAAATGGGACTACCACACTCCCTGGCACCCCCAAAGCTCGGGGAGAGTGGAAAGAATGAATGGGGAAATCAAGAAGCAACTGACAAAACTTATGATGGAAACCAAATTGTCATGGGTAAAGTGTCTACCTCTAGCATTATTGAACATTCGAACCCAACCTAGGTCAGACATGGGAATATCTCCTTTTGAAATGTTGTACGGAATGCCCTATAATATGGAAGAGCCTCAAGACCACCCAAGCCTAAGAGATCAGAATATAAATATGTATATCACAAGTTTAATGAAGTATAGAGAGAATCTGTGGAAAAAGGGAATGCTAGCCCAGAGACCCCCATTAGACCTTAAACTACACCGGGTACAACCAGGAGATTGGGTGATGATAAAATCCTGGAAGGAAGCAACCCTACTCCCACTGTGGGAAGGTCCTTATCTTGTACTACTTACCACAGAGACTGCAGTTAGAACAGCAGAAAAAGGATGGACGCATGCTAGCAGAATCAAAGGACCAGTGACGGGGCCAACCCCCGAGTGGCAGGTGACCAGCTGCCCCGGAGACCTGACATTAAAGATTCAGAAGAAAAATCATTCATGAGCAAACATCGGGTAGAATATGCACCAGAACCATATTATATTGAGGAAGGACTGATTCTAGCGCGGATATTAAAATAAGGTGTGGGAACCCCAAGTGTCACTATTATCCGTTTGTATGCTACATCTGTAAAGTATGCGGGGACAAGTAGTGGAGTCACTGTAGGCGAAAGGTTCCCCCTAGAGGGGTTTGTATTCCTTGCTGAATGCTCCAGCGGGACTTAATTGATTAGATCCTAAAGTGATGCATGAAGGATTAATAAAAAAGGAATCTGAAGAATAGTGGAAGATCCTTGCATACGGGATTGAGCCAAAATATTATTGCTATCATCCTAATGAGCCAATCCCCTTTATAGTCGAAATTATTCATTGCACCTGTCGTACCCACCTGAAGGGAATCCGGTGTGATACACCTCAGGTTAAGAACTGTAACTGGGACTCCTATGTTAAGAGGCAACAAGAGCGACAGAGCTGCCCCCAGGGGTCTCCTGAAGAATACTCTTGCTGCCGAGAAGATGGTACCCCTCGTGGCTCGAAGCAACCGAGTCGACGAGCGAGGCAGAAGAGTAGAAGGCTGTGGAGGAAAGAACCCCCAGAATGGAATAATAAAACTACGCTCATGGAAATGCCTCAAAAGTAAGATTAAGAACAAGGATCCCTGGAGGGAGGGCAGGTCGCAGTGTGTAAATTGGAGGAATCCTCAAACATACTTTTGTGCTCCCCACGCCTTTAGTGATGCTCGTTGCTTGACCCGGCATATTACCCTTCTTGTGCTTACATTGTATTTAAATGAAGCTAGCGCAACAGAATCCCTATCACACCAACCATTTAAATGGTCATTAATACGGTGGGAAGATCAGAAGGTTATACAAACAGTAACTACGCCAAGTAACCCAAGCTTTAGTTGTCAACTCTGTGATATTATACAAGTAAAACCATGCCTGAACAAAAAAGGATTTTATTTCTGCCCAGCATCTAACCCAGGGAAAACCTATTGTAACTGGCCTGGACACTACTACTGTGCATACTGGGGCTGTGAAACAGTTGCCTTTGGGTTTTCCCCTGGAGGAGGACAAGACAAATATATCAAGGTCGGGTGGAGGCCCAGCGGGTGTCAGCCCCCAGAGGTAGGGCCAGACACAGGAATAAAGCAGGGTGGAAATTGTCACGGAATTCAGATAAATGTGACTAATAAAATGGATTCCGGATGGGCAATAGGAAAAACCTGGGGAGCCAGATTATGGGAATCCGGTACAGATCGAGGTGGGCACTTTCTAATAAAAAGGGAAGAGATACCACCGAGTGCTGAAGCCATAGGCCCCAACGTAGTTATTAACCCCCCTATAAAAATTCAGTCCCAGGGTAATCAAGCGGCAGAGGAAGACCACACTGCTCAAACACCGACTATTTATAATCAAACTGAATCAGACCAAAAAGAATTGAGGGAATACAGCACCTTATGGAAAGTAATGCAAGCCAGCTTTGGCATTTTAAATAAGACCAGCCCTGAACTGACAGAAGGATGTTGGTTATGCTATAATATCAGGCCTCCCTTTTATGAGGCTGTCGGAATAATGGGTAAACCACAAAGACTCAACGAGAGCAACCCAAAACAGTGCTCTTGGAAAAAGAACAAAGTGAGTGAGCAGGGGATAACACTCTCCCAGGTATCAGGACAAGGACGATGTGTAGGTACTGTTCCCGAAAAGAAAAAACATTTATGCAACATCACAGTGAAAAATCCAAAGCAGAGACAGCCAGCAGCATGGTTAATCCCAGCCGCCAATACCAGATGGGTCTGCCAAAGCATAGGAATAACTCCTTGTTTGTCCCTTGAAGTTTTTAATCATACTCATGACTATTGTATTCAGGTAACCATCATACCTAGAATCACTTACCACCCTAAAGACTATGTTTTCAAGCAACATATCACCCCTGAACACCACTTGATGAAGAGAGAACCTTTCACTGCCCTAACCATAGCAACCCTCTTAACAGTAGGAGGAGTGGGAGCTGGAACAGGAATAACCTCACTAATTAACCAGCAAAAAGAGTTTAAAGCACTAAGGATCTCTGTAGATGAAGATTTAAGTAAAATAGAGCAAGCAATTGACGGATTAGTCAAGTCAGTCAGGTCACTGTCAGAAGTGGTCCTACAGAATCGCAGGGGACTAGACTTACTGTTCCTACAACAAGGGGGTCTTTGTGTAGCACTCAAAGAAGAGTGCTGCTCCTATGCCGATCACACCGGGGTGGTAATAAACACCATGAACGAATTAAGAAAACAGCTAGAACAAAGGAAACGAGACAGGGAAACACACCAAAGCTGGTATGAAAACTGGTTTAATCATTCCCCCTGGCTGACTACATTGCTTTCAACCATTGCAGGACCATTAATTTTGTTAGTGCTTGGACTCACCTTTGGACCATGTATATTTAATAAACTAATTTCTATAATAAGAAGCCGCTTAGAAGCGGCACACATTATGCTTGTTAGAGCTAAGTATAAACGAATACTTGAAGAAGAAAACTTAGAAACATTAGAACTGGCTAAACAAGAATTACAAAGATTTAGTGAACAAAAATGAATAAAGAAGAGAAATGGGGGATTGTGAAGGATGCAGGATGTTTTGTCCACTAAATATCAAGTAGCAGGAAACCAGCTGCCTATACCCAGATAAGAGTCAGAGACAAATATGTGCTTGCCTAATCCCTATCTGTACTTGCTTAATCAGCTTTTAGTTCCAGGACCTTGAGCATAATGACCATACAAGGAAGGGGCAACCAAAAGACACCGGAGGATGACTACTAACCTTCATTCTGCGACCACCAGGAGGAAAAAAAGACCCCCTAGCAACAAGTCACACATGCGCAGAATACCATGAAAAAGACACGTTAACAGGAAAAGAGACTGTATAAGAAGGAACTGGAACTGGCGAAAAGCGCGGCAGTTGGTGGAGCGGAGACTCCCCTGCCGCCCAGCGCTGTATTTGCTTTTGCCTTGCCTGCTTGCTGTTAATAAATAAAATTGTAATTAGCACATTGAGTCTCAAATTCATTACAGACAGCATCTCCCTTCTGCTGGAAGCCTTCAAGTTCACCACTGCAGTCGGCAGCCTACACAGATCATCTGAGGATTGTAAAAGTTCTCCAAGGAAGAACAAGAACAAGGCTAATGCATGCACACAAACGCTGATCAAAAGCACTTGATGCTCTTGGACAAAAAGATGTAACCTTCACTTTTGGAAAGACAAGGTGACTATGGTTGTCTCCACAGTACTCGTAGGAAAAAATCCCTGAAGTTTGGTAAAACCTCTTTTCAGGGCTTTGTTAACTTCATTTTTGTTAAGAATTGGGGAACGCAGAGAGACCTGTCCCTTTTTTTGCAGAATGCCATAGAAACTGCTACACTCACTTCAACAACAGTCCACGTAACCTTCTCTGCAAATACTGACCATATGCAGTTCTGGTTGATACAAACCCCCATTACCTAAGAAAAGGAACAACTCGGCAAGCAGTTTGCAAAGATGAACAACTTAGCACGATTGCGGCTGATGACATGCCCTGACTTTTTTTACCTTCAGCTGTGGGTGCCGTACCTTCCTACCCTCACACATGCCACTCCAAGCTGCTTGCGTGGAGCTCTCGCACCACCTATGCCAGCAACGGTGCCAAGCCGCCTCCCTTCTTCAGCACCATCGCACCTACCACAAGGTAGCTGAATCAGAGGGAAAAGGAGGTCGCCAGTGGAGGGAAGTTGTTTCCCCTGACAGCTAAGCTCCAACTTTGGTGTCCCTTGTGTCCTCCCCAGGACTTGCGGGAAAACGCCTCGGCGGAGCGCAGCGCTGGGCGGGAGCGGCCGGCAGAGCACCGAGCGCGCTCCCCACTCCCTCCCGCCCGCGCCGCTGCGGAGACCCCGGCTTCGCCGGAATCGGCCACGTGCTGCACGGAGGGCAGCGCGGCAAAGGCGGTCGCCCCTCGTTAGCCTAGGAAGGCCGGCCTCGGATCCCCGCTCTCTCCACCGGCACGGGCAGTGCCAGCAGACTGTCGCTGCGGCCGCCGCTGGCCGAAAGCCTCGCCGCGCACCGCCCGGCCGGCCCCGCCGCTCCGCGGGGTCACACGGCACCTGCCGTGGGCGGCAGCCGAGCGACAGCAAGCAGAAGCGCTCACCGCCGCGCCACTCGCCGCCCCGCCCGGGCGCTCCTCTCCTCGCGCTACCACCATGGCGCCGGCCCGCCCCGCCTTCCCCGTCGCCTGCGGCGCAACGCGGGTGCTCCGAGCCACGCAGCACGCGTGCGGCCGGGCCCTGCCGAGCCGCAGGCGGAGCCGGGGCACGGCCCGGGCGGGAGAGCTTCCGGCGAGGCTGGGCGGGCGGCGAGCGCGGCCGAGCGTGAACGCGCCAGGCGGGGTCGGCCGGCGGCGCGATGGGGAGCTAGATGGAGGCGGCAGCACCGCGCGGCATAAAAGAGCTGATCGTCCCGCAGCCGCCCGCTCCGCAGCCCCTCGGCTGCTGTCGAGAAGGGCCCCGGCCCTGGCCGCGCCGGTGGCGAGGTGGCTCCGCAGCCCGCGGCCAGCCCTGGCGGGGCAGGGGAGCACTGCGAGCAGCCCCGGCGCCGCGCAGCCGTCTGTAACGCGCGGTGGGAGCCGCCGGCAACTATTTGACACCTCCCGGGGGGCTGGGGAGGAGCACGGAGACCACGCAGCAGGTCGCTGCCGTTGGGGAAAATTAATCCACCATGCCTGAGGTTGATGTCCGAAAAGGAGACAGAGGAGTCCTGCAACATTCTTCGACTACAGGGAGAGTCCATGGGGCTTTTCCCATGGGGTCTGTCAAACGGTTGCGGGATGCAGCCCCCTTTTGATGTCAAGTTCCCGGCCACAGCACCCTCTTCCCCACTGGCTGAGGTATTCGGGAGATACAGACTTCCAGAACTGCCTACTCTATGCCCTCCTCTAATATGCACCCCCCATTTGGCATCGAAAAGAAAGAAAAAGAAACCATTCCTAATTCTATTAAGTCTTTGTTGCCTTGCTCTGGGTTCAGGAATTTAACACGGCCTTGATTAATCAACAGTCTCTGATGATTAGTAGCAGTTCTAGAGAACTAATACTTTCTTCTGTTACTTCACTCCCCGTAAGTTCCTAGCCTTGTTTACAGGCCAATTCACACGGTCTGTTTGTAAAGACTCATCCATCTCATTCCTTTTAATCCCTCCTTTTTTTATTTGATTTGTATTTGTCTTTACAAACCTTAATTACCATTGATTTAATTTTTTCTTCTTGAGTCTTCTGGGCTTTTGCTATTATTTGCAGTGACATCCTCTTCTGTCCTTTTGTAGTCGTTTCTGGATCAGGTAGGCATGGCTGCTACCTGCTGAAAGAGCTGCACCCAGCATGGTGTCACGTATGGTCAAAAGATTCGAGTTGCTATAGCATAGAAGAGGAGAAATGGTATTCATTTAGTGTTGGGGTCTCCCCCCCTGCCATGGAGCCCTGGGCGACGGGCCCTGGGGGGTAGACACGGGGTTTCCCTGCCCCTGGTCAGCTTCATTCCCCCTTGGTTGGTTTGTGTTCCCCGGTGTGGCCAAGGACCCTCGGGTCCCGTGACTGGGGGAGTTCCTGAGCAGAGCGCCGGCCATGTGGCTGGAGAAATAAAGACCTCTGAAACATCTACCACCAATCTGTCCATATCTACTTCTTTTCCACGGGATTCCTGGTTTGATATAGGCGTGTTACAGTAATCCCTGCTGTAACAATTTAGCCCATAGCTGGCCAGTTAGCCAGGAAAACATGTCCCATTACCATCCTTTCAACACTTGGACAGGTCCATGAGCTGAGGTTATTTCCTCTGTTATTTGTTTGACCACTTTTCCGCTGTCATCTGCTTGCAAACAGCAGCTCGAGTCATTTAATTTCCCACAAACTCCTCCTTCTTCTGCTAACAGATAATCTAATACCATCCAATGTTGAAATACCGCTTTCCTCATTGAAGTGGCTTGCTCAGCAAGACGGTCAAGAGCTGTGGCTGGCTGGTTGGTAATTATTTCTGAGACAGCTTGTACCCTAATTATCTCATTCAAATGATAAATGGGTTTCCAGGCATCTGGGATGAATTCCTTAGGTTTCCAAGTGGCTGGTCCATCATGTTGCGTAACTTGTTCTGGTGGCCATTCATCTTTTCCCCGTTTTGGGGTGCTCCCTGCAGCCAAGGCTGCATCAGCTGACTGCTTTTCTCTAATTAAATCATCACAGATTTGGATTCCTAAGCGATTTCCCTGAATTTGTAGTAGCAAAAAGAACAATGGTCTAAGATATACACCATATCCCTGACCAGTTTGGAGGTAACCTGAGCTAAGCATGTTGGCCACAAATCCAATCATGTCCTTTCAAAGCCCGTGTTCCATTAGCAAAGGGGCCTTCCTACCCTTGGTCATCAATTGGTGGGTCAAAATACAGCAGGATTCCCTGGCCTAACGGTCCTCCAACAATAGCTGCCCCACCATAAGGGTCACAGCATTTGCATTTCCAAGCTCCCACACAGGGTTCCCATCTACATTTACATCTGCAAGTTGCTTGCTTGGATTTGGAGCAGAACTCACTAAAAGGCTTTGAGTTCCAATCCGGTGTTGCCATTCCCACTGATAATCACAAACAACATGTCTTCTACTTGTGGGATTTTTGTGGGGACAGCTTAAAAATAGGTGGTCAAAAAAACCCCTTGTCCCTCCCCATTGCTTTACAGGCTTCCAAATGTTTTTGGTAAGTGTGGTAAGAACACCTTACGCAGCTACCATTAGTGAGCTGAACAGCTCTTTGATTGCAATTGTCTTGATATTTGGAACAATTGTAAGGAGGGCAATTGTGGGTCCAAACCCAATTGTTTAAAGCCAGAGAGAAAGTCAATTGACAAACGCCTTTTCCTACATAGACCCGCCCTGTCCTGTTTAGGCATTAAGTGCCTGTTGGAGAAGAATGAAGTGGCCATGTGTTGGGGAGGATGAAAGTTTGGTAAGAAAGTTTCACAGGTATGTAGGCTTGGCAGAAAGGTCTGAGAATGTAGAAGCTGGGGATGAGGTAGAAATGAAAGCAAGTTTTGATATAGAAGAAAAGATGTTTTGCTGAAACAGTGATCACTGAGTAACTGAGAAGGCAAAGGTTGGAGATGAGTTGGAAGGAGATTTTTAGGAGCAGGACAAAGGTATGTGATTACAAACAAAGACATGTTTTTCACCAAGTAAGTAAGTCTCAAGAAGAGCATAAGTGAATAGAAAAGGTGTCTTTCCCAAAGAGAAAGATATGGCAGGCAAACAAGAAATGTTGATGTAGCAAGAAGAAGAAAGGTCTAAGAATTTTCCACTGGAAGCTTAAATTGTAACTTACTCTTGTGATTGGATAATAATGACTATAATATGGTGATGGTAGTAGCTATGATAGGCTATAGGCCAATGTCAAGGTGTTGTGTATGGTGCTTATTGGTTGTTACGTGCTAAGATACTCTGCAAAGAAAAGTATAGAATGCTCTGTAACTTGAACAGCAAGCGGCTTCAGGTATGCCTACAGCTGGAGCTGGCAGCTCTAGGGCTGGCTCTGGATAGCCACTCCCTGAAATGCTGGAACTTCGCCTATGCAATAAACAGCTTTCAAGAGAGCCACCTGAAGTCCAGACATCCTTCGTGAAACCTTCTCCTATAGCCATGGACTTCCTTCTTTGGCCCCAAATCCCGTCCTAGTATGGACCTGATGTCAGGTGTTGAGCCACCACTTAGGTTCAGCTGGGCTAGCCAACCACAGGCACTCTTCAGATCCTCCAGGCCCTCCACAGAGCCAGCAATTGCTAAGGTGAAAAACTTTTGCTACTTCTTCTGCTAAGAAGGCTGCAAATTGATTCTCCCACTCCTGGCCTAAACTTAGCTGACCATATAAAAGTAGAACTAGTAAGGAAAATATTTTAATAATGTGATCTAATTAGCTAGTCTAATTTTCCCGTTGTCTTCTGCAGCACCTGTGGCAATTGAAGACACAGAAACCACTTAACATAAAAGAATCCAGCAAGTATTAGCGCCCCAGTGAGTGGACATTCTAGAGGAGGGATGCGCATAGAGACTATTTCAGCAGGTGGTCTGTGGGTAGGCACGCAGGGCTTCCTCTGATGTCAAAGCACTGGCTACTGCTCCGGCCCACTCCTGCAGAGTGTCAGTCACAGCCTCCTGGCCTTCTCCTCCAGCTGAGATGTGCAAATCTCTGAGGCTTCAGAGACCTTGACCCGAAAGTGACGGGTCCACCTGTGTCCAGCTGTCTTCACGGCTGTTTCTGTCGTCAGTGACACTTGGAATGGGCCACGCCATTTCAGAACCACTGGCGCTTCTTTCTACTCCTTAACTAGGACTCAGTCTCCTGGTTGGATGTTACAAGCAGCAAAGTCCAAAGGTGGGGCTTGTGCCAGCTGAGCTTCCTGTTGAAGGGGTTTCACAAGAAGCAGTATCCTGGCCACAGATGGTTTTAAATATACATCACTTACCTCTACTCCCCCACTAGGTTGAGACTTAGCCGGGTAATTCATAACAACGACGGAAAGGGGGAGAACGGAATCTCTCTTCTGGGTCGGGCTCTCATTCTCGCCAAAGCCAATGTCCAAAGCCCTAGCCATGGCATCTTGGTTTCTATTACCAGCTTCAAAAGGTGTTTATTTCTCTAGTCATTGTTTTCTACCCGAGCTGAGCTCTGGGGGTGCCAGGGCCTATGGAGGTTCCATTGTGTTCCTAAAGAAGCCAAAACCCCTTGAAGGATCTTTCCTGTCAAATGAGTTCCCCTATCTGAGTCTATTGCTTCTACAATGCTGTATCTTGGAATGATTTGTTCCAAAAATGCCTTAATACCTGATCCTGTCGTTGCTGAAGCAGTTGGAAATGCTTCTGGCCACCTTGCTAGCTGACAATACCATTACCAGAAGACATGAAGCCTTCCCACTTGGGGCATCTCAGGAAAATCCACCTGGCATCTTTGGAAGGGACCTGCAGCCCAAGGCCTCCCTCCCCTGGCAAGTTACTTTGTAACTTGGCTGTTTGCTTTAGCACAGATCAAGCAACCTTCAACAGCTCGTTTTGCCAGTCTAAAAAGACCCCCAGCACCATCCAGCATGAGGAAGGCTTCTGCCAATCCTCAGGAGGTGCAAGGACTCTCTTCACGGAGTTCTTTTACTATTGGTAGGGCCAAAGCTTCTGGTATCTCTTGTTTGCCATCCCTTGTAAACCAAGTATTGCCTTTTTTCTCTGCCACACGGCTTTTAACTGTATCTCGAACTCCTCTGGCAGAAAAGACAGCTTCCCGGCCAGTGATGGAGTCACTGCCAGCAAAGGGGGCATCTTGGAGAGTTCTGGCAGAAGTGTTGCTTTCTGACTTTCTTCATCCACCAAAAAGGAGACAGAGCAGGCCTGTGACATTCTTCAGCTACAGGGAGAGGCCATGGGGCTTTTGCCATGGAGTCTCTCAACTGATTGCGGGACGCAGCCCCCTTTTGATGCGAAGTTCCTGGCAACAGCACCCTCGGAGGTACTCGGGAATTACAGACTTCCGGAACTGCCTACTCTAGGCTCCCCTCTAATATGCACCCCCCTCTTGGTATGGAAAAGGAAGAAAACGAAACTATTCCTAATGCTATTAAGTCTTTGCTGCCTTGCTCTAGGTTCAGCAATTTAACACGGCCTTGGCTAAGCAACAGTCTCTGTCGATTAGTAACAGTTTCTAGAACTAAGACTTTCTTCTGTTACGCCCCTACCAGTAAATTCCTAGCCTTGTCTAAGGACAGATTCACACGGTCTCTTTGTAAAGACACATCTATGTTACTCCTTTCACTCCCACACCTTCTTGGCGGTAGGACGGCTCCCCCCGGCACAGCACCTGGCACAAAACCCCCCTATGCACATACACACACACCTGCACTTACCCTGCACTCCGCTGCACACACACACACACACACACCTCCCGCACACTAACACCCCCCTCCACATCCCTGCCATGCTACTTGCAGTTGCCCCGCCCCTGCCATCCCAGCCGGCTGGCAGCACTCACTCCTCACATGCTTCCCCATGCCTTGCGTTTCCTTGCTGCCCCCTCTGTAGCCTTCCCTCAACCTGCCTTTTCTTCCCTGCCTTGCATTGACTTGCTCACCCATCCCCCACCTGACTTCCTTTCACATTTGTCTAGCTCTGGCCTCACCTTTCCTTTTCCTTCTAGGACTCTCATTGCCTTGCCTCGCCAAGCAAGGCCACACAGAGCAGTTGGTCCTGGCCGCTTTTGTGTACCAGCAGTCCTCGAATGTACTTCTCACCTGCCTTGCCTATCCTTGCCTTGCCTAGGCAACACAACAGTTTCCTTGCCTTGCCCTGCTAGCTCTCTGGAGCCTTGCATTCCTTTGCACGTCCATGCCCTGCCCTTGACCTGCCTACTGCTTTCCTCCAGGGCCTTGGATTGCCGAGCCCTTCTTGTTTCTGCCTGGCCACCCATCAGTGGACTTCCCTTCCTACGGCCAGCCTTGCCTCTAACGTCTGAGCCTTCTCTTGCCTACCACTCCATTTGCTTTCCCCTCACTGCTCTGGCCTTGCTTACCTCTCCCTTGACTTGCCCACAATTGCCTGCACTTGCTTTGCAGCGCCTTGCCTGCATGGAAGGCGAGGGCAAGAGTGGTAGGCAGGGCAAAGCAAAGCCAGCAAGTTGTAGGTAGTGCAAGGCAAGGCAGCAGAGGCAAAGGAAGCAGAGCAAAGGTAGCTTAAGAAGAACTAGACAAGGTACTGAAGGCAAGGCAAGGCCAAGAGACTCGGAGTGCCTTTCCTTGCCAAGGCAAGGACATAGTGCCAGTGTTGCTGGAGCAGAATGTTAAGGTAGCATGGGGAGGAATAGTCCAGCAAGACATTTCTCTTCTGGCCCCTGGGCGTGTAGGGGCAACTGTTGGATCTATTCAATACTGGAGGTGGATCAGTGGATGGATGTGTTGTATTTTGGAGGAGGGGATGCCGTTTCTTTGGAGATGGGCTTGTAGTTGCTCTCTTTGGCAAGGAGAGCAGGTTTGGATGTGCACATCAGGTGCTCTTAGGGATTTTAAAGGCTTTTCCCAAGAGGCAGAGCTCTCTCTGGCTTAGAGCTGTTGAGCTGTCCGTGGGAATGCAAAGGCCAAGCTTGTGAGCCTTTTGTCCTGGTGCCTTTAGTGTGTGAGCAGTCCGTGGTGCCGTTGTCTTTGGATGCTGACTCTGGGAGAGGGAAGGCTTAGGATGGTAGCTAGAGCTGAGAAGGAAAGTGCTGAGAACAGCGTGTGTGCTGCTAGTTTGAGGGGTGCAGTTGAAGTTGCAGGCAGCAAGATCTTCCTCAGCCCGCACTGTTTTGAGCTCTGTTTTTGCCAGATGGTTTCAAGTTGGTGGGCAGAATCTGCGAGAGGGCAAAGATTGGTTTGGGCCAAAGAGGTTTGTCTGCCTCTTGGAGTGCGGTAGAAAGAAGAGTCCGCTCTTGGAAGGGGAAGATGAGGGAAATCTTTTTCTCCTGAGGTGCTGTTGATTTGAGTGCAGGGACGTTTGCAACTTGCCTCTGCCCTTGGGGTGGTTTCGAGCAGCGCCAGGCGCTTGGCCTTCTTTTGCAAGTCGTCAGCGCCATCGTGTGCTTGTTTCGAGGAGCGCTGACAGTGCCGGGGAAAAAGCCAAGCGCTTCGCTGGCGCCGCCCCAAGTCGTGTGCGAGCAGTTGGTGGAAGAGCTCCGCTGTGCATCCTTCCTCTTGGAGACACAAAAGAATGTGATCCTGCGCGTAGCGGGGAAGCAAGAGGAATCTTTTCATTGTTGGCTGTGCAGTTTCTAAGCGGCAAAAGTCAAGGCAGCTCCAGCACGGCCTCTTTCTTTCAGAACCTCTTCTGTGCCATCATGAACATGCTCAACATGCAACTCGCACCCACTGAACTGCATCAAAGGTCCTGGAGAGACGCACTTTCCTTCAAGCTCTAGCTACCATCCTACCCTCCACCTCTCGCCGATCCCAAAGCCCTTCCGAACATCCAGCAGCTGCACGCAGAGAACAAGTGCTAGAAGAAGGCGTTGGCCTTCAGATTCCTTCTAAAGTCTGTAAACTAGGCGAAACATTGCAGTGACCAGCACTTTCCTTCGCAACTATCTACAGAGCGTCATCACATTCTCTCAGAGTGGCTAAGTCCACCCTTGCAGCACAGCAGCGTTTCCAGCCACAGTTGGGACTGAGAGATGGGCCAGGTGAGAAAGCATTTGTTGACTATCCCTCGTCTCTGGAAGACTTGATACTCGCAGCGCAATCACGTCCACACACCTTCAGTGTGGCCAAGTTCAAGCCAGCTAGAGCTCACAGAGACGGGAGAGGCAGGAGAGAAACCGTTCCAAAAGTACCGTGTACTTAGGGCAGCATTCAAACTGTGCACAGCACTCTACAGCACTGTAGACCGTGGCTTCTCTGACAAGACGTGCCATCCCATTGTTGGCTCTCGCAGCTCGCTTGCTAGCTGCTCTCCTGAAGAAAAGAACTAGGAGGAAAAGCCAATGCTGGGCTGCACCTTCCCCTTGCCTCCCGTAAAGCCACTTCAACTCCCCGCTGCACTCTCTACTTCCCCTCTCCTTGCCATCGACCACTGGGTTTTCTGCATCTCGGAGCCCAAAGGTAAGCGCCAGTGTTCCCAGGGATGCTTGGAAGAGGGAGAAGTAGTAGCACAAGTAGCTGCCGTTGAACTTCCTCCTTCTCAATGCTAACGTGAAGTCGGCAGGCAGGCGAGCGCCAGCCACGCTCCTTTCTCAGTTTGGACGCTGCGGACACGAGCCCGGTGCTCGGCGCCTTCGTTCGGCCTCTTTAGTAGCCATTGTCGCGCTTTCATTCTGCCGGAGTCGAAGCGCCGTCTACTTGTGGCACAAAGAGCACGGTGCCGGCAGCCAAATGCTCCAGCCGACTGCTTCTGCCGACACACGCCTGGGCTATGCACTTTGCCTCTCAGCGACATACAGCAGCACATTCGCTCTAAATGTAAAGGGAAAGATTCTCGGCTACGTCTGGCACAGAGAACAGCTTTAGTTCAACGGGCTTACCCAGAGCATGCCCCCGACGCGTGGGAACTTGTATTTGCACCACATTCCAGTCGCAGTCCTCTTTCCTTTACAGGCTACACAGCGCCGGCAGATCGCGGTGCTCTCTTCACCTGCCTTCTCACTTCCAAGTAGCACCGCGCACATTAGAGCCTTGCAGCGAGAGAAGACGCGGATAGGCGTCTCGCCCAGAAGAACGTGGCAGGGCGAAAAGGTGTTCTTCTTTTGTCTTCCTCGTCGCCCAGAGTGTGCTGCTGTGTTGAAAGTCTTGGCCAGCGAAAAGCTACTCCAGCAAGTGTTTCTCTCCTGACGCATTTCGCTGAGCGAGAGCTGAGGAAAATGCTTGCACAGCACACTGTGGATGCGTGCAGTACACACGCTGAAGAGCGGCACGGCCAAAAGTCATCGCTGGGCTTCAGTTCTGTCCAGAGCACAGAAGGCGAAGAACCAAGCAGCTGGGCACCGGCTGCATGTACATAGTGGAGCGAATTTCACATGTGCAGCCAAGAGCTGCTTCACAAGCAGATTCAGCTGAGAATGCTCTGGCTGCTTCACAAAGGAAGGTGCTGTGTTGCACTCCTGGACACTACCTGGTCAGAAGCAGTTTCTTACACCTTCAATGCTGCAGAGTCCATGCAGCTGGAGCATCCCCAGAAGGACGCGTCCAGCTAGAAGGCGTTCTTCAAGTACCCCCCTCTTCCAAGTAGCCTTGAAACTGAGCACAATACACTGCGGCTCGGCAGCTTTCTTCTCAGATAGACGTGCCGTCTCACATTATGCACTCTCGCAGCTCAGTTGCCCACTTGCAGCAGCTGCTCCCAAAGAAAAAGGCTCCAGAAGGAAAAGCCACTGCTGGGCTGCCCTTTCCCCTTGCCTCACGTCAAGCACCTGAAACTGTCCGCTGCACTCTCGATTTCCTTTCTCCGCCGTATGGCCAAACATTAACGTAATCGTAGTTCTTTCCAGGGAAAGCTGCGAGAGAAATAGGTATCAGCACAAGTAGCTGCAAGTTGGACATTAAGTTTCCGAGCTGCTAACGTGAATCCGAAAACAAGCGAGTGGCAGGCACGCTTCCTCTTGCAGCCTGTGCGATGCACACACCAGCTCCGTGCTCTGCCTTCATTCTTACGCCCTTCGTAGCAGGTCGCGCTTTCGTTTTGCTGGAGACGAACCGTCGTCTACTTCTCGCGCAGAGAGCGCGGTGCCGGCAGCCAAATGCTGCAGGCTGCTGCTTCTGCCGAAACACGCCTGGGCTATGCAATTTCTCTCTAGCGCTGAAGTAGTACCACATTCTCTTTGCTTTGTAGCCAGCATCTTTGCGGAAAGCTTCTCGGCTACGTCAGGCACAGAGAACAGCTTTATTTTAACGGGCTTAACCGGAGCTTGCCCCCGAGGGGTGGCAACTTGTATTTGCACCACATTGCAGTGGCAGTCCTCTTTCCTTTACAGGCTGCACAGCGCCGTCAGATGGCAGCGCTTCTCTGCACCTGCCTTCTCACTTCCAAGTAGCACCGCGCACATTCGAGCCTTGCAGGGAGAGAAGACGCGGATAGGCGTCTCGCCCAGAAGAACGTGGCAGGGCGAAAAGATATTCTTCCTTTCTCCTTCTTCTTGCCCGAATTGTGCTGCTGTGTTGAAAGTCTTGGCCAGCGAAAAGCTACTCCAGCAAGTGTTTCTCTCCTGACGCATTTCGCTGAGCGAGAGCTACGCGGACAGTGTGGACCCTGTGAAACAGCAAGAAAATGATTGTACGTCGAGCTGAGGAAAATCCTTGCACAGCACACTGTGGATGTGTGCAGTACACACGCTGAAGAGCGGCACGGCTAAAAGTCATCGCTGGGCTTCAGTTCTGTCCAGAGCACAGAAGGCGAAGAACCAAGCAGCTGGGCACCGGCTGCATGTACATAGTGGAGCGAATTTCACATGTGCAGCCAAGAGCTGCTTCACAAGCAGATTCAGCTGAGAATGCTCTGGCTGCTTCACAAAGGAAGGTGCTGTGTTGCACTCCTGGACACTACCTGGCCAGTAGCAGTTTCTTACACCTTCAATGCTGCAGAGTCCATGCAGCTGAAGCACCCCCAGAAGGACGCGTCCAGCTAGAAGGCGTTCTTCAAGTACCCCCCTGCTCCAAGTAGCCTTGAAACTGAGCAAAACACACTGCGGCTCGGCAGCTTTCTTCTCAGATAGACGTGCCGTCACATTATGCACTCTCGCAGCTCAGTTGCCCGCTTGCAGCAGCTGCTCCCAAAGAAAAAGGCTCCAGAAGGAAAAGCAACTGCTGGGCTGCCCTTTCCCCTTGCCTCACGTGAAGCACCAGAAACTGTCCGCTGCACTCTCGATTTCCATTCTCCGTTGGACCTACCACTGTAATGTCTGCATCTCGAAGCATAAACCCCGGCACAATTCTTTCCAGGGAAAGCTGGAAGAGAAATAGGTAGCAGCACAGGTAGCTGCAAGTTTCCGACTGCTAACGTGAATCCGAAAACAAGCGAGTGGCAGGCACGCTTCCTCTTGCAGCCTGTGCGATGCACACACCAGCTCCGTGCTCTGCCTTCGTTCTTACGCTCGTCGTAGCAGGTGGCGCTTTCGTTTTGCTGGAGACGAACCGTCGTCTACTTCTCGCGCAGAGAGCGCGGTGCCGGCAGCCAAATGCTGCAGGCTGCTGCTTCTGCCGAAACACGCCTGGGCTATGCAATTTCTCTCTAGCGCTAGGTAGCACAACATTCTGTCTGCGTTGTGGTCTTTATCTTAAGGGAAAGATTCTCGGCTACGGCTCGCCCAGAGAACTGTTCCGGGACAATACATGTGTTTTATTACCCCTTCTCGCAAGGAGACTGTGGTGCTGCGTTGGAACTGTTGGCTAGTTCATCATGTGCTTCCCTCCTGATGCATTTTGCTGAGCGAGAGCTGAGGAAAATCCGTGCGCTGCGCACTGTGGATGCGTGCAGTATACACGCAGAAGAGCGGCAAAGCTCCTAGACATCGCACACACCAGCCCAGTGGCCTGGGGCTGCGTTCTTCTCCCTTACCGGCGCTGGACAGAACTGAAGCATTCAGCTTTGGCTCACTTCAGTGTGTGTGTACTGCACGCATCCACAGTGCGCAGTGCGCGGATTTTCCTCAGCGCTACGTGCAAGTACAGCCTTTCTGCTTCGCAGAGCCCGACTGTCGGCACAAGCTCTCGCTCAGAGAAATGTCAGGAGAGAAGCACTTGCTGCATTAGCCTTCCGCTGGCCAACAGTTCCAACGCAGCACATAGTCTTACTGCGAGAAGGGGTAAGAAAACGCACGCAGCACAGCAGCACAATCTGGGCGACGAGGAGGACAAAAGAAGACCATCTTTTCGTCTTTGCACGATTTTCTCTGCCACACATCTATCCACGTCTTTGCTTCCTGCAAGGCTCGAATGTGCGCGGTGCTACTTGGAAGTGAGAAGGCAGGCGCAGAGAAGCACTGCCATCTGCCGGCGCTGTGCAGGCTGTAAAGGAAAGAAGACTACCCCTGGAATGCGGTGCAAATACAAGTTCCCACGCGTCGGGGTAAGCGCCGGGTAAGCCCGTTGAACTAAAGCTGTTCTCGGTGCCAGACGTAGCTGAGACTCTTTCCCTTTACATTCAGGCTACAAAGCAAAGAGAATGTGGTGCTACCAAGGGCAGCGAAGGAAAGTGCACAGCCCAGGTGTGTTTCGGAAGGGACAGCAACCTGGAGCGTTTCTCTGGAGGGTTTCTCTGCCGGCGTGACCTCTGTGCGACAAGATGACGACGGTTCGACTCCGGCAGAATGAAAAGAACGAAATGGTACGAAGAGCATAAGAATGAAGGCAGAAGCACCTAGCTGGTGTGTGCATAGCACAGGCTGCAAGAGGAAGCGTGGCTGCCACTCGCTTGTTTTCAGATTCACATTAGCAGTTGAAAACAGAAAGTTCAACTTGCAGCTACATGTGCTGCTACCTATTTCTCTTCCAGCTTTCCCTGGAAAGAATTGTGCCGGGGTTTATGCTTCGAGATGCAGACATTACAGTGGTAGATCCAACGGAGACTGGAAATAGAGAGTGCATCTGAGAAGGAAGCTGCCGAGCCGCAGTGTGTTGGGCTCAGTTTCAAGGCTACTTGGAAGAGGGGGGTACTTGAAGAACGCCTTCCAGCTGGACGCGTCCTTCTGGGGGTGCTCCAGCTGCATGGACTCTGCAGCATTGAAGGTGTAAGAAACTGCTACTGACCACGTAGTGTCCAGGAGTGCAACACAGCACCTTCCTTTGTGAAGCAGCCAGAGCATTCTCAGCTGAATCTGCTTGTGAAGCAGCTCTTGGCTGCACATGTGAAATTCGCTCCACTATGTACATGCAGCCGGTGCCCAGCTGCTTGGTTCTTCGCCTTCTGTGCTCTGGACAGAACTGAAGCCCAGCGATGCCTTTGAGCTTTGCCGCTCTTCAGCGCGAACACTGCACGCATCCACAGTGCGCTGTGCACGGATTTTCCTCAGCTCGACGTACAATCATTTTCTTGCTGTTTCACAGGGTCCACACTGTCCGCGTAGCTCCCGCTCAGCGAAATGCGTCAGGAGAGAAACACTTGCTGGAGTAGCTTTTCGCTGGCCAAGACTTTCAACACAGCAGCACAATTCGGGCAAGAAGAAAGAGAAAGGAAGAATATCTTTTCACCCTGCCACGTTCTTCTGGGCGACACGCTTTTCCACGTCTTCTCTCCCTGCAAGGCTCTTATGTGCGCGGTGCTACTTGGAAGTGAGAAGGCAAATGAGGAGAGCACCGCGATCTGCCGGCGCTGTGTAGCCTGTAGAGGAAAGAGGACTGCCACTGGAATGTGGTGCAAATACAAGTTGCCACGCGTCGGGGGCAAGCTCCGGTTAAGCCCGTTGAACTAAAGCTGTTCTCGGTGCCAGACGTAGCCGAGAATCTTTCCGTAAAGATGCTGGCTACAAAGCAAAGAGAATGTGGTGCTACTTCAGCGCTAGAGAGAAATTGCATAGCCCAGGCGTGTTTCGGCAGAAGCAGCAGCCTGCAGCATTTGGCTGCCGGCACCGTGCTCTCTGCGCGAGAAGTAGACGACGGTTCGTCTCCAGCCAAACGAAAGCGCCACCTGCTACGAAGAGCGTAAGAATGAAGGCAGAGCACGGAGCTGGTGTGTGCATCGCACAGGCTGCAAGAGGAAGCGTGCCTGCCACTCGCTTGTTTTCAGATTCACATTAGCAGTTGAAAACAGAAAGTTCAACTTGCAGCTACTTGTGCTGCTACCTATTTCTCTTCCAGGTTTCCCAGGAAAGAATTGTGCCGGGGTTTATGCTTCGAGATGCAGACATTTCAGTGGTAGATGCGACGGAGAATGGAAATCGAGAGTGCAGCGGACAGTTTCTGGTGCTTGACGTGAGGCAAGGGGAAAGGGCAGCCCAGCAGTGGCTTTTCCTTCTGGAGCCTTTTTCTTTGGGAGCAGCTGCTGCAAGCGGGCAACTGAGCTGCGAGAGTGCATAATGTGAGACGGCACGTCTATCTGAGAAGAAAGCTGCCGAGCCGCAGTGTGTTTTGCTCAGTTTCAAGGCTACTTGGAAGAGGGGGGTACTTGAAGAACGCCTTCTAGCTGGACGAGTCCTTCTGGAGGTGCTCCAGCTGCATGGACTCTGCAGCATTGAAGGTGTAAGAAACTGCTACTGACCAAGTAGTGTCCAGGAGTGCAACACAGCACCTTCCTTTGTGAAGCAGCCAGAGCATTCTCAGCTGAATCTGCTTGTGAAGCAGCTCTTGGCTGCACATGTGAAATTCGCTCCACTACGTACATGCAGCCGGTGCCCAGCTGCTTGGTTCTTCGCCTTCTGTGCTCTGGACAGAACTGAAGCCCAGCGATGACTTTTAGCCGTGCCGCTCTTCAGCGTGTGTACTGCACGCATCCACAGTGTGCTGTGCAAGCATTTTCCTCAGCTCTCGCTCAGCGCAATGCATCAGGAGAGAAATACTTGCTGGAGTAGCTTTTCGCTGGCCAAGACTTTCAACACAGCAGCACACTCTGGGCGACGAGGAAGACAGAAGAACACCTTTTCGCCCTGCCACGTTCTTCTGGGCGGGACGCCTAATTCGCGTCTTCTCTCGCTGCAAGGCTCTAATGTGCGCGGTGCTACTTGGAAGTGAGAAGGCAGGTGCAGAGAGCACCGCGATCTGCCGGCGCTGTGTAGCCTGTAAAGGAAAGAGGACTGCCACAGGAATGTGGTGCAAATACAAGTTCCCACGCGTCGGGGGCATGCTCTGGGTAAGCCCGTTGAACTAAAGCTGTTCTCTGTACCAGACGTAGCCGAGAATCTTTCCCTTTACATTTAGAGCGAATGTGCTGCTGTATGTCGCTGAGAGGCAAAGTGCATAGCCCAGGCGTGTGTCGGCAGAAGCAGTCGGCTGGAGCATTTGGCTGCCATCACCGTGCTCTTTGTGCCACAAGTAGACGGCGCTTCGACTCCGGCAGAATGAAAGCGCGACAATGGCTACTAAAGAGGCCGAACGAAGGCGCCGAGCACCGGGCTCGTGTCCGCAGCGTCCAAACTGAGAAAGGAGCGTGGCTGGCGCTCGCCTGCCTGCCGACTTCACGTTAGCATTGAGAAGGAGGAAGTTCAACGGCAGCTACTTGTGCTACTACTTCTCCCTCTTCCAAGCATCCCTGGGAACACTGGCGCTTACCTTTGGGCTCCGAGATGCAGAAAACCCAGTGGTCGATGGCAAGGAGAGGGGAAGTAGAGAGTGCAGCGGGGAGTTGAAGTGGCTTTACGGGAGGCAAGGGGAAGGTGCAGCCCAGCATTGGCTTTTCCTCCTAGTTCTTTTCTTCAGGAGAGCAGCTAGCAAGCGAGCTGCGAGAGCCAACAATGGGATGGCACGTCTTGTCAGAGAAGCCACGGTCTACAGTGCTGTAGAGTGCTGTGCACAGTTTGAATGCTGCCCTAAGTACACGGTACTTTTGGAACGGTTTCTCTCCTGCCTCTCCCGTCTCTGTGAGCTCTAGCTGGCTTGAACTTGGCCACACTGAAGGTGTGTGCACGTGATTGCGCTGCGAGTATCAAGTCTTCCAGAGACGAGGGATAGTCAACAAATGCTTTCTCACCTGGCCCATCTCTCAGTCCCAACTGTGGCTGGAAACGCTGCTGTGCTGCAAGGGTGGACTTAGCCACTCTGAGAGAATGTGATGACGCTCTGTAGATAGTTGCGAAGGAAAGTGCTGGTCACTGCAATGTTTCGCCTAGTTTACAGACTTTAGAAGGAATCTGAAGGCCAACGCCTTCTTCTAGCACTTGTTCTCTGCGTGCAGCTGCTGGATGTTCGGAAGGGCTTTGGGATCGGCGAGAGGTGGAGGGTAGGATGGTAGCTAGAGCTTGAAGGAAAGTGCGTCTCTCCAGGACCTTTGATGCAGTTCAGTGGGTGCGAGTTGCATGTTGAGCATGTTCATGATGGCACAGAAGAGGTTCTGAAAGAAAGAGGCCGTGCTGGAGCTGCCTTGACTTTTGCCGCTTAGAAACTGCACAGCCAACAATGAAAAGATTCCTCTTGCTTCCCCGCTACGCGCAGGATCACATTCTTTTGTGTCTCCAAGAGGAAGGATGCACAGCGGAGCTCTTCCACCAACTGCTCGCACACGACTTGGGGCGGCGCCAGCGAAGCGCTTGGCTTTTTCCCCGGCACTGTCAGCGCTCCTCGAAACAAGCACACGATGGCGCTGACGACTTGCAAAAGAAGGCCAAGCGCCTGGCGCTGCTCGAAACCACCCCAAGGGCAGAGGCAAGTTGCAAACGTCCCTGCACTCAAATCAACAGCACCTCAGGAGAAAAAGATTTCCCTCATCTTCCCCTTCCAAGAGCGGACTCTTCTTTCTACCGCACTCCAAGAGGCAGACAAACCTCTTTGGCCCAAACCAATCTTTGCCCTCTCGCAGATTCTGCCCACCAACTTGAAACCATCTGGCAAAAACAGAGCTCAAAACAGTGCGGGCTGAGGAAGATCTTGCTGCCTGCAACTTCAACTGCACCCCTCAAACTAGCAGCACACACGCTGTTCTCAGCACTTTCCTTCTCAGCTCTAGCTACCATCCTAAGCCTTCCCTCTCCCAGAGTCAGCATCCAAAGACAACGGCACCACGGACTGCTCACACACTAAAGGCACCAGGACAAAAGGCTCACAAGCTTGGCCTTTGCATTCCCACGGACAGCTCAACAGCTCTAAGCCAGAGAGAGCTCTGCCTCTTGGGAAAAGCCTTTAAAATCCCTAAGAGCACCTGATGTGCACATCCAAACCTGCTCTCCTTGCCAAAGAGAGCAACTACAAGCCCATCTCCAAAGAAACGGCATCCCCTCCTCCAAAATACAACACATCCATCCACTGATCCACCTCCAGTATTGAATAGATCCAACAGTTGCCCCTACACGCCCAGGGGCCAGAAGAGAAATGTCTTGCTGGACTATTCCTCCCAATGCTACCTTAACATCTGCTCCAGCAACAGTGGCACTATGTCCTTGCCTTGGCAAGGAAAGGCACTCCGAGTCTCTTGGCCTTGCCTTGCCTTCAGTACCTTGTCTAGTTCTTCTTAAGCTACCCTTGCTCTGCTTCCTTTGCCTCTGCTGCCTTGCCTTGCACTACCTACAACTTGCTGGCTTTGCTTTGCCCTGCCTACCACTCTTGCCCTCGCCTTCCATGCAGGCAAGGCGCTGCAAAGCAAGTGCAGGCAATTGTGGGCAAGTCAAGGGAGAGGTAAGCAAGGCCAGAGCAGTGAGGGCAAAGCAAATGGAGTGGTAGGCAAGAGAAGGCCCAGACGTTAGAGGCAAGGCTGGCCGTAGGAAGGGAAGTCCACTGATGGGTGGCCAGGCAGAAACAAGAAGGGCTCGGCAATCCAAGGCCCTGGAGGAAAGCAGTAGGCAGGTCAAGGGCAGGGCATGGACGTGCAAAGGAATGCAAGGCTCCAGAGAGCTAGCAGGGCAAGGCAAGGAAACTGTTGTGTTGCCAAGGCAAGGCAAGGATAGGCAAGGCAGGTGAGAAGTACATTCGAGGACTGCTGGTACACAAAAGCGGCCAGGACCAACTGCTCTGTGTGGCCTTGCTTGGCGAGGCAAGGCAATGAGGGTCCTAGAAGGAAAAGGAAAGGTGAGGCCAGAGCTAGACGAATGTGAAAGGAAGTCAGGTGGGGGATGGGTGAGCAAGTCAATGCAAGGCAGGGAAGAAAAGGCAGGTTGAGGGAAGGCTACAGAGGGGGCAGCAAGGAAACGCAAGGCATGGGGAAGCATGTGAGGAGTGAGTGCTGCCAGCCGGCTGGGATGGCAGGGGCGGGGCAACTGCAAGTAGCATGGCAGGGATGTGGAGGGGGGTGTTAGTGTGCGGGAGGTGTGTGTGTGTGTGTGTGTGCAGCGGAGTGCAGGGTAAGTGCAGGTGTGTGTGTATGTGCATAGGGGGGTTTTGTGCCAGGTGCTGTGCCGGGGGGAGCCATCCCACCACCAAGAAGGTGTGGGAGTGAAAGAAGTAACATAGATGTGTCTTTACAAAGAGACCGTGTGAATCCGTCCTTAGACAAGGCTAGGAATTTACTGGTAGGGGAGTAACAGAAGAAAGTCTTAGTTCTAGAAACTGTTACTAATCGACAGAGACTGTTGCTTAGCCAAGGCCGTGTTAAATTGCTGAACCTAGAGCAAGGCAGCAAAGACTTAATAGCATTAGGAATAGTTTCGTTTTCTTCCTTTTCCATACCAAGAGGGGGGGTGCATATTAGAGGGGAGCCTAGAGTAGGCAGTTCCGGAAGTCTGTAATTCCCGAGTACCTCCGAGGGTGCTGTTGCCAGGAACTTCGCATCAAAAGGGGGCTGCGTCCCGCAATCAGTTGAGAGACTCCATGGCAAAAGCCCCATGGCCTCTCCCTGTAGCTGAAGAATGTCACAGGCCTGCTCTGTCTCCTTTTTGGTGGATGAAGAAAGTCAGAAAGCAACACTTCTGCCAGAACTCTCCAAGATGCCCCCTTTGCTGGCAGTGACTCCATCACTGGCCGGGAAGCTGTCTTTTCTGCCAGAGGAGTTCGAGATACAGTTAAAAGCCGTGTGGCAGAGAAAAAAGGCAATACTTGGTTTACAAGGGATGGCAAACAAGAGATACCAGAAGCTTTGGCCCTACCAATAGTAAAAGAACTCCGTGAAGAGAGTCCTTGCACCTCCTGAGGATTGGCAGAAGCCTTCCTCATGCTGGATGGTGCTGGGGGTCTTTTTAGACTGGCAAAACGAGCTGTTGAAGGTTGCTTGATCTGTGCTAAAGCAAACAGCCAAGTTACAAAGTAACTTGCCAGGGGAGGGAGGCCTTGGGCTGCAGGTCCCTTCCAAAGATGCCAGGTGGATTTTCCTGAGATGCCCCAAGTGGGAAGGCTTCATGTCTTCTGGTAATGGTATTGTCAGCTAGCAAGGTGGCCAGAAGCATTTCCAACTGCTTCAGCAACGACAGGATCAGGTATTAAGGCATTTTTGGAACAAATCATTCCAAGATACAGCATTGTAGAAGCAATAGACTCAGATAGGGGAACTCATTTGACAGGAAAGATCCTTCAAGGGGTTTTGGCTTCTTTAGGAACACAATGGAACCTCCATAGGCCCTGGCACCCCCAGAGCTCAGCTCGGGTAGAAAACAATGACTAGAGAAATAAACACCTTTTGAAGCTGGTAATAGAAACCAAGATGCCATGGCTAGGGCTTTGGACATTGGCTTTGGCGAGAATGAGAGCCCGAGCCAGAAGAGAGATTCCGTTCTCCCCCTTTCCGTCGTTGTTATGAATTACCCGGCTAAGTCTCAACCTAGTGGGGGAGTAGAGGTAAGTGATGTATATTTAAAACCATCTGTGGCCAGGATACTGCTTCTTGTGAAACCCCTTCAACAGGAAGCTCAGCTGGCACAAGCCCCACCTTTGGACTTTGCTGCTTGTAACATCCAACCAGGAGATTGAGTCCTAGTTAAGGAGTAGAAAGAAGCGCCAGTGGTTCTGAAATGGCGTGGCCCATTCCAAGTGTCACTGACGACAGAAACAGCCATGAAGACAGCTGGACACAGGTGGACCCGTCACTCTCGGGTCAAGGTCTCTGAAGCCTCAGAGATTTGCACATCTCAGCTGGAGGAGAAGGCCGGGAGGCTGTGACTGACACTCTGCAGGAGTGGGCCGGAGCAGTAGCCAGTGCTTCGACATCAGAGGAAGCCCTGCGTGCCTACCCACAGACCACCTGCTGAAATAGTCTCTATGCGCATCCCTCCTCTAGAATGTCCACTCACTGGGGCGCTAATACTTGCTGGATTCTTTTATGTTAAGTGGTTTCTGTGTCTTCAATTGCCACAGGTGCTGCAGAAGACAACGGGAAAATTAGACTAGCTAATTAGATCACATGATTAAAATATTTTCCTTACTAGTTCTACTTTTATATGGTCAGCTAAGTTTAGGCCAGGAGTGGGAGAATCAATTTGCAGCCTTCTTAGCAGAAGAAGTAGCAAAAGTTTTTCACCTTAGCAATTGCTGGCTCTGTGGAGGGCCTGGAGGATCTGAAGAGTGCCTGTGGTTGGCTAGCCCAGCTGAACCTAAGTGGTGGCTCAACACCTGACATCAGGTCCATACTAGGACGGGATTTGGGGCCAAAGAAGGAAGTCCATGGCTATAGGAGAAGGTTTCACGAAGGATGTCTGGACTTCAGGTGGCTCTCTTGAAAGCTGTTTATTGCATAGGCAAAGTTCCAGCATTTCAGGGAGTGGCTATCCAGAGCCAGCCCTAGAGCTGCCAGCTCCAGCTGTAGGCATACCTGAAGCCGCTTGCTGTTCAAGTTACAGAGCATTCTATACTTTTCTTTGCAGAGTATCTTAGCACGTAACAACCAATAAGCACCATACACAACACCTTGACATTGGCCTATAGCCTATCATAGCTACTACCATCACCATATTATAGTCATTATTATCCAATCACAAGAGTAAGTTACAATTTAAGCTTCCAGTGGAAAATTCTTAGACCTTTCTTCTTCTTGCTACATCAACATTTCTTGTTTGCCTGCCATATCTTTCTCTTTGGGAAAGACACCTTTTCTATTCACTTATGCTCTTCTTGAGACTTACTTACTTGGTGAAAAACATGTCTTTGTTTGTAATCACATACCTTTGTCCTGCTCCTAAAAATCTCCTTCCAACTCATCTCCAACCTTTGCCTTCTCAGTTACTCAGCAATCACTGTTTCAGCAAAACATCTTTTCTTCTACATCAAAACTTGCTTTCATTTCTACCTCATCCCCAGCTTCTACATTCTCACACCTTGCTGCCAAGCCTACATACCTGTGAAACTTTCTTACCAAACTTTCATCCTCCCCAACACATGGCCACTTCATTCTTCTCCAACAGGCACTTAATGCCTAAACAGGACAGGGCGGGTCTATGTAGGAAAAGGCGTTTGTCAATTGACTTTCTCTCTGGCTTTAAACAATTGGGTTTGGACCCACAATTGCCCTCCTTACAATTGTTCCAAACATCAAGACAATTGCAATCAAAGAGCTGTTCAGCTCACTAATGGTAGCTGCTGTAAGGTGTTCTTACCACACTTACCAAAAACATTTGGAAGCCTGTAAAGCAATGGGGAGGGACAAGGGGTTTTTTTGACCACCTATTTTTAAGCTGTCCCCACAAAAATCCCACAAGTAGAAGACATGTTGTTTGTGATTATCAGTGGGAATGGCAACAGCGGATTGGAACTCAAAGCCTTTTAGTGAGTTCTGCTCCAAATCCAAGCAAGCAACTTGCAGATGTAAATGTAGATGGGAACCCTGTGTGGGAGCTTGGAAATGCAAATGCTGTGACCCTTATGGTGGGGCAGCTATTGTTGGAGGACCGTTAGGCCAGGGAATCCTGCTGTATTTTGACCCACCAATTGATGACCAAGGGTAGGAAGGCCCCTTTGCTAATGGAACACGGGCTTTGAAAGGACATGATTGGATTTGTGGCCAACATGCTTAGCTCAGGTTACCTCCAAACTGGTCAGGGATATGGTGTATATCTTAGACCATTGTTCTTTTTGCTACTACAAATTCAGGGAAATCGCTTAGGAATCAAAATCTGTGATGATTTAATTAGAGAAAAGCAGTCAGCTGATGCAGCCTTGGCTGCAGGGAGCACTCCAAAAGGGGGAAAAGATGAATGGCCACCAGAACAAGTTACGCAACATGATGGACCAGCCACTTGGAAACCTAAGGAATTCATCCCAGATGCCTGGCAACCCATTTATCATTTGAATGAGATAATTAGGGTACAAGCTGTCTCAGAAATAATTACCAACCAGCCAGCCACAGCTCTTGACCGTCTTGCTGAGCAAGCCACTTCAATGAGGAAAGTGGTATTTTCAACATTCGATGGTATTAGATTATCTGTTAGCAGAAGAAGGAGGAGTTTGTGGGAAATTAAATGACTCGAGCTGCTGTTTGCAAGCAGATGACAGCGGAAAAGTGGTCAAATAACAGAGGAAATAACCTCAGCTCATGGACCTGTCCAAGTGTTGAAAAGATGGTAATGGGACATGTTTTCATGGTTAACTGGCCAGCTATGGGCTAAATGAATACCATTTCTCCTCTTCTATGCTATAGCAACTCTAATCTTTTGACCATGCGTGACACCATGCTGGGTGCAGCTCTTTCAGCAGGTGGTCAAGGGGATGCTGCTAGCAGCCATGCCTACCTGATCCAGAAATGACTACAAAAGGACAGAAAAGGATGTCACTGCAAATAATAGCAAAAGCCCAGAAGACTCAAGAAGAAAAAATTAAATCAATGGTAATTAAGGTTTGTAAAGACAAATACAGATTAAATAAAGAAAGGAGGGATTAAAAGGAATGAGATGGATGAGTCTTTACAAACAGACCGTGTGAATTGGCCTGTAGACAAGGCTAGGAACTTACGGGGAGTGAAGTAACAGAAGAAAGTATTAGTTCTCTAGAACTGTTACTAATCATCAGAGACTGTTGATTAATCAAGGCCGTGTTAAATTCCTGAACCTAGAGCAAGGCAACAAAGACTTAATAGAATTAGGAATGGTTTCTTTTTCTTTCTTTTCGATGCCAAATGGGGGGTGCATATTAGAGGAGGGCATAGAGTAGGCAGTTCTGGAAGTCTGTATCTCCCGAATACCTCAGCCAGTGGGGAAAAGGAAGAGGGTGCTGTGGCCAGGAACTTGACATCAAAAGGGGGCTGCATCCCGCAACCGTTTGACAGACCCCATGGGAAAAGCCCCATGGACTCTCCCTGTAGTCGAAGAATGTTGCAGGACTCCTCTGTCTCCTTTTCGGACATCAACCTCAGGCATGGTGGATTAATTTTCCCTAACGGCAGCGACCTGCTGCGTGGTCTCCGTGCTCCTCCCCAGCCCCCCGGGAGGTGTCAAATAGTTGCCGGCGGCTCCCACCGCGCGTTACAGACGGCTGCGCGGCGCCGGGGCTGCTCGCAGTGCTCCCCTGCCCCGCCAGGGCTGGCCGCGGGCTGCGGAGCCACCTCGCCACCGGCGCGGCCAGGGCCGGGGCCCTTCTCGACAGCAGCCGAGGGGCTGCGGAGCGGGCGGCTGCGGGACGATCAGCTCTTTTATGCCGCGCCGTGCTGCCGCCTCCATCTAGCTCCCCATCGCGCCGCCGGCCGACCCCGCCTGGCGCGTTCACGCTCGGCCGCGCTCGCCGCCCGCCCAGCCTCGCCGGAAGCTCTCCCGCCCGGGCCGTGCCCCGGCTCCGCCTGCGGCTCGGCAGGGCCCGGCCGCACGCGTGCTGCGTGGCTCGGAGCACCCGCGTTGCGCCGCAGGCGACGGGGAAGGCGGGGCGGGCCGGCGCCATGGTGGTAGCGCGAGGAGAGGAGCGCCCGGGCGGGGCGGCGAGTGGCGCGGCGGTGAGCGCTTCTGCTTGCTGTCGCTCGGCTGCCGCCCACGGCAGGTGCCGTGTGACCCCGCGGAGCGGCGGGGCCGGCCGGGCGGTGCGCGGCGAGGCTTTCGGCCAGCGGCGGCCGCAGCGACAGTCTGCTGGCACTGCCCGTGCCGGTGGAGAGAGCGGGGATCCGAGGCCGGCCTTCCTAGGGTAACGAGGGGCGACCGCCTTTGCCGCGCTGCCCTCCGTGCAGCACGTGGCCGATTCCGGCGAAGCCGGGGTCTCCGCAGCGGCGCGGGCGGGAGGGAGTGGGGAGCGCGCTCGGTGCTCTGCCGGCCGCTCCCGCCCAGCGCTGCGCTCCGCCGAGGCGTTTTCCCGCCCGTCCTGGGAAGGACATAAGGGACCCCGGAGTCGGAGCTTAGCTGTCAGGGGGAACAACTTCCCTCCATTGGCGACCTCCTTTTCCCTCTGATTCAGCTACCTTGTGGTAGGTGCGATGGTGCTGAAGAAGGGTGGCGGCTGGGCACAGTTGCTGGCATAGGTGGTGCGAGAGCTCCACGCAAGCAGCTTGGAGTGGCATGTGCGAGGGTAGGAAGGTACGGCACCCACAGCTGAAGGTAAAAAAAGTCAGGGCATGTCATCAGCCGCAATCGTGCTAAGTTGTTCATCTTTGCAAACTGCTTGCCGAGTTGTTCCTTTTCTTAGGTAATGGGGGTTTTTGTATCAACCAGAACTGCATATGGTCAGTATTTGCAGAGAAGGTTACGTGGACTGTTGTTGAAGTGAGTGTAGCAGTTTCTATGGCATTCTGCAAAAAAAGTGACAGGTCTCTCTGCGTGCGTTCCCCAATTCTTAAGAAAAATGAAGTTAACAAAGCCCTGAAAAGAGGTTTTACAAAACTTCAGGGATTTTTTCCTACGAGTACTGTGGAGACAACCATAGTCACCTTGTCTTTCCAAAAGTGAAGGTTACATCTTTTTGTCCAAGAGCATCAAGTGCTTTTGATCAGCGTTTGTGTGCATGCATTAGCCTTGTTCTTGTTCTTCCTTGGAGAACTTTTACAATCCTCAGATGATCTGTGTAGGCTGCCGACTGCAGTGGTGAACTTGAAGGCTTCCAGCAGAAGGGAGATGCTGTCCACGTTTTGGATTTTCCTTAGTCTGAACCTTCAATGTCCAAGGCTTCACTTTTCAAGCAGTTGGAAGAGCTCCAAATGAAGATATGAACAGGTCTTAATTGACCTTGTCACCGCCTCAGTTCGTCAGGTAATGCTGCGCACTGGATTTAATTGCCTAGTGCAAGATGTGCTAAAAATATGTAAGAGTATCTCCTCGATTACCCTCCCAGAAGGGTTTGAATGGAGAACAAGGAGTTCCGAAGACAGGCATTTGGTGTACGAGATGTAGAACTTAGTGGATTGCAGGGCACTGCATGCACAAATGTCTAAGGAGGATCCATCTTTTTATGCCCCATCTATGCTTGTTCTCATTTGAACTCCTGAACATTCTGGAGGTTGGTTTTGTTAGGGTTGTGGCTGGGGAAGGGGTGGTGGTGGGGGAGGGGTGGGTGTTGTTTCTGATCTTTTTAATTTCCAGGATAGTGTACAAAGAACTTGTGCCCACAACCAGCAGTATGAAGCAATGCAGGTATAAAAGAAGGTCACCGAAATGTCGGATAATATGAATCTGAAAGCGCTTCAGTATTTTACCCAGGAGTTTCACTGCAACAAGGTGATTGTCCTTGACAGAAATGTAGTGGCAGGCTTATGCCATGCTAGAAGTGATGACCTTTCTCTGCCCCAAATTGACCAGCAAGATCTTTTGGCTCTTGATTGAAACCCCTGAGCCAGCTGTGTTTCAGGCTGCAGAAGCTGCAGGTGTTGTGGCAGACGCGGGGTGCAGCCCTGCCTGCCGGTCCCGACCTGGCGCACGCCGGTGGCAGCCGTCAGCGCCTGGGGTCCCCTGGAAGGGGGATTTAATCATTTCTTCTCTAGCATTTGCTTGTGTTTTGTCAAGATTCTTTAATTCACTAAATAGTAAATTTAAAAAATTAGCTGAAAGATAATAATTTTGAAGTCTTCTGAGGCAGAACTGGGAAGGTTAGAACATATTTGTATGATTTCAAATATGTATAAATTCTTAAATGACAAACGTTAACAAACTGTCAATGCAAGCAATTATGGTGACACTTTACATTTCATTGGTTTTCGTGCAGCTCCATCCCATGTGTTGGTAGGTTCTTAAAAAGTGAAAATTGGGCCCACTAGACCGATTATTAAAAAGAAGTACAACTCCTTGGGGCTAACACAAAGGGACAGCGTCCACGTGAGTAAATGGTTATCACATTTAGATGTGATTCTGCTGCTTGCACTTTCTCTGCCCTCAAACTGCTTTCTTTATCGTCAATGCAGGGATGTTTGACATTCTTAGAAAAGAGAAAAGAAACAGATTTCCTCAAAAAAAAAAAAAAAAAAAAAAAAACAACAGGTGAAATTAATGCAATGTTAATTGCATTAATTTATTCAGGTGGAGTTTTAGTTTTTATTCTATGAAGTGCTTGTTGCACCACTTTTGTTGTTTCCCACAGATTTGGAGTGGGATTTCCTCCAGTTGATTGTTCAGCAGAGGGAGTGAGACTGCCTTCAAAAGTTTTGCAGGAGTTGCATCTGTGAATCGGGCACGTGAGTTGCCTTTTTTTTTCCCCCCAGATTTTCGTAGGCTTCTGTTTTTCACCGTGGATCAGTTCACCTTGGATCAGTTTGCTCTTTTTGTTCCAGTGATTTTTCTTTTGGACATTTGTCACGATCCGTTAATACAAGTAAGGGTCGTGATGGTTTGTTTACAGATCTCCGAGTGCAAAAGGACACAAGGGATTTCAGTTTTAATCAAAACAGTGCACCTTTGTTAAGTACCCACAACACGGTAATGCGATAGAGGAGAGAAAGAGAGAGAGAGAGAAAGAAAAACAAAGTAAAAGAGTAGAGAGGAAGAAAGGGGGGGTAATGGCTACCAACGGATGAGATGAAGTCCTCGTGCTCTGCTGCCAATAGATTTGTCTTCTTTCCGTGGGGAGATCTCATCTCAGTTATTTCAGAAAGTCCCTTTATAGGCCTTTTTTGAAACGAGGGCCAACTGGCCAAGACCATATCTGTGTTTCGTAATAACATTGCAAAACTAAAAGCTAGCCCTAACTATCCCAGGTACATAGCAAGCATGCCTTTCTCCTATGCTAACTATACTGCCTGCTATGGTTTGCGGCCTAGCAGCGTTAGCGCGTCTACTTCTGGCATGAGTTTAGCAGTGCTCTCGCTTCTGCTTTCTAGCTGTATCCCCACATCTCGCCCTTTTCCCCAAGAGGTGGGGCAAATCTACAGCCGTTGTTATGAGGCCCGTTGCTTTGGGAAACAGGTACAGGACAGGTGTAGAGGACAGGTCATTCCTTTCCGCTTCAGCGCAGTCCTTCCCGCCTGGGCAGCAAGAACGGCGCAGTCCACTGTGACCTGCACAAATTTCCTCAGGAATGCGTACCAGTTCCCAGCGGGCACACCTGCAGGCAACAGTTGGCAGACATCCCACCTTAGGCAGGTCGGAACTCCTGTGTTTAGCCTCTGTTCTCGGCGATGATCGTGAGGCAGATGAGGGATCTTCAGACCGTCTCTTACACCACCCCATGACTCACGATTGTCATCAGGAGAGCTCAATCAGCACGATTTCGTAGTGTTGTTGCGAAGTCTTCAGGACTCGTTAATGTTGGTAGCATATCCCAGAAAAGGGTAGAGAAAATAAGAAAAGAGAAAGAAAAGGAAAAAGAAGGAATAAGTAATTTTTAATCAAAATACACCTGTAATTTTTAATCATGTCTTATCTTATTTTAATACTCATGTAGTTCATCTTGTGTCAATAACCTTAGGGGTGTCCACAGTGGATGGGATAGTGTCCAAATTGTGCACATCTATTACAGATGTCAACCGTTTCATCATTCTGCAATTCATGATGTGTAAGATTGCTGATAAAACAAACCCAATCAAAACTAAAATCAAGAGAACAAGGATGGGATGACACAATTTGTTCAGGACACCTGTAGCAGTAGGTGAGCACCCAAAAGGAGTATCCCACCAGCTGTGTCCAGCATCTTTCTTTCCTCTGTCTAGAAAACAATGTGTTTCTTTCCCATTGTGATGAACAGTTACCAAGGTTTTCTGTCTGTTTTTCTTGATCTTTTCCAAAATTCCAATGAAATCCTGGTGAAGCAACAAGTGCTTTACCTAAGTAAGGTTCATCCCAGTGGGGGTAGGCAATAATTGGTGGATCACTGTGTAATTGGACTGTAAAATACAATAAGAAGTAAGTGGGGCTAAATAAGAGAAATCACATCCTGTGCTTTTAGTCAAGTTACAAACACAAGAATTTGAATGAGTTTTAGTATCTACAACTAAATTTTCTAGAAATACCTTATCACATGCAGTTCTTAAGCATGCACATCCATTGCCTATATACACAAGCACTGTTTCAGGAATCTTGTTAGGATGAATTTCAAAAGGACAGACACTTTGTTCTGTGTCCAAACAAATGTCTTGAGGTCTAATTGCACTACTTTCACAGATAAACCCTTGTTGTTCTCGGACAATACAAGTTTCCAAATTAACAGTTTGCCACTTCTTCCCAGTTTGACGGGCCCATTCTCTGTGCTGGAAAGGGTAGAGAATAGCTGCATCATGGTTCAGCCCTAATGCAATGATAGGGACTATCCAATGCACTGAAGCATTACGTATGGTTAGTACAAAGGCTGTGGCTGTGTTTGTGATGGGATTGTAGGTAAAATTCACTAAATTCCACCAGGATTGGAATTCTCTTTCAAAATCAGTGGCACCGTCCCAGATTATTTTCCGAATTTCAGTAGGAAAAGTGCCTTCTTTGCCTTCTCTTACAATTGAGGCAGCAACGGACTGCATCCACAATTGAGCCTGGACGCAGCTGAGAGCCAAAGAGATGTTGTTTTGCGTAGCACGGAGCATGCCAATTATCAATTTGTGGTCATTCACATTTACCTTTTCTCAATTTGGTAATATGTTTGATAACAAGCGCTGATGGGTTGTTGTATTTTAGTCAAATCTGTAGTTGTGGCAGCCAATTTATTCATTAGCACTTCTGAATCAATACTATTTAAGATTCCCAATCCTGTTCCCACAACGCCGGTTATGTCTCTTTGCGTCCGTTTCTTAGAAGGGTTCCGCTTTTGCAACCCGGTTGTCTGCCCCTTGAAGGAAGTTTGCAGAAAAGGTGAACAAGCTGGCTGAATTTCTGAGGCATTGTTTTGCATCAGCAACTTGACTTGTTTAAGGGACCATGCCGGATTGAGCAATAGTTGTTGTTGGCCTGTTTCTGTGATTATACGTGGTCCAATTTCAAAAATTCTCGGGCTTAGCATGACCGGTGGTTGGGTGGTAGGTATTGCAACATCGACTTTGAGTTCCCCCCAGTATTTTGTATTGTTTTTACCACACGTGACTTTATGGGGAAATTGTACAGCAATTAAGGTTTAGCCAACAATCTTGATTTTGAATTTCACCAAACAAAACACGGCCATGAGGTCCAATGCTATAACTGTGTACAGGTTCGGTAAAAAATTCAGCAATTAATCCACATCGTATTGTAACATCGTCACCTCGGGTTACCTTAAAGGGTGGAAAAACTTTATTCTTGTCATCTAACACAAGGGGGGTACTTATACCGTGGTATGTGATTACTGCACTCAGTATGGGCTTTGCTGCGGCGTTTATTTTGAATTTATAAGTTAAACCTGTCAGACTTGGCTGATCTGCCGGGTTATTTTGCCAATTGCATGTTGCATAGGTTGGTTTGGTTAGAGGAAAGTTATACCAGCAGTCAGTTAGTTTGTTTCTGCGAAGCTTTGTGATTTCCACATTGTTGGTACTGGGGCCTAAGGTGTAGTTACCGACATTCTTCTGACAACCACACAGGATGAAGGGGGTTTGTTTGTCACACACCCACTCCGTTGTAGGGCAGAGTTTGGCCGTAATGTTGGGGTGCAAATCACTTTTCCCATCTGGTTTTAGAAAATTTCCAGCGATTGCAATGGTGGAAGCTTTCTGGTAAAGAGATCCTTCTACTTTCCTGCATCCTACCTTAATTTTTTCACCTCCTGTTCCTTTTAGGATTCTAGTCCAATCCTTCAAGTCCCATCCCCATTCACTGGGACGGTATACCTCAGAGTCGTGCAGTGCTACAGTGGCTAGGTTCGGGCAACGATCTCTGGGATAGGATCCTAGAGCACTAGTGTACCTAATGGTAGCTTCAGACCATGGCCACTCAGCTGGTTTTTGGCCCTGGTGTTGTGGTAGGATGCAGAAAAGTATCACTAGTCTTATCATGGTTTATGTGCTCATGTCCCTCGGAGTTCTTCTGTGAAAAGTAAACACAACAGAGTCTGCCACCGAAAGGCAGAAAATTAGAATGATGGAATTATGCAGCGTGTATGTATCCGATGCTCTCTCCCTAGGGCATCAGAGGCTAGCCATGCATATTTATTCAGAGGGCGTTTTAGCACTAGTGGTACTTCTCCTACGGTAGGGAGATCTACCGAAACAGGTTGTCCAGGGTAGTGTGCAGGATTCTTAGGATCATTTGGTCCCTGCAGTGAGAGAATTATGCTTGGAGCTGTTGGGAAAAAGACAGTGATTTTGGGACACCCGTTTACCCCCCATCTATCATTCACACCTTTCACAGCTTCCCATAGCCGAACATCCCAATTTCCCTCCTGTGGTTTCAAAAGTCCTTTCAAGAGACCATTGGTCCTTTCTACAATGCCGTTAGCTTCAGGGTAGTAAGGAGTGTGAAAAGTCCGTTTAATCCCTTCACCTTTTGCCCAGTCCTGTACAACTTTGGCAGTAAAGTGAGACCCGTTATCAGATTGAATTTCTTGTGGTTTTGGGAAAGTTCCAAACCATGCCTGCAATGCTTTAACAGTATGATCTCCTGTAGCTCTTTTAAAAGCATTGGCCTGGACTAACCCAGATATCATCTCTACTCCTACCAGCCCAAAGTGTTTACCTCCTGACTTTTTAAAAGGCCATGCTTCCCGTAAGCCTTTACCCTTTCTTAAATGCAGAGGGTCATCTTCCAAAGGGTGTCTTTCTAGCCATCTGCGACGTTGTTCACAGGCTGACATGCATGTTTTACACATTTCTCTGGTAACAGACCAACCGCGAGCAAGGGCTTCTTTGTACAAATCTTTTGCACCTGTGCGTTGTCTTTTTACATGCAACCATTCTAAGAAGTGCTCCCAGTCCTCTGTAATTTGATCTTTTTTCACAGGACTTAGTCTTGCTAATTCGTCAGCTCTAGTGTTCCACTCTCCTGCTGGATTTCCATCTGTCTGGTGAGAGGCTACCCACTCCACGGCAAAATTCCCTGGACTTGCAATACTTAGAATTTCTTGCTACTTCTCCTTTTGCCATACTGGGATTCTGTTAACTTCACAATCCTTTTGCTGCCAAAAAGGAAGCCACTCAGTCCATCCCTTAAACACAGCATAGGAATAATTGGTGTAGATACAGACAGGAGAAGTATTCTGTGCCTCACGTTGGAAAACACTCCAAACAGCTATCAGCTTGCCAACTTGGGCACTGCCTTCCCCCTCTGTGATAATTCCTTCACCTGAGGAAGTGTGGAGGGCTACAGCCTTATGTTTCCACACCTTTCCTTCTCGCTTGGCAGAAGCATCCGTAAGCCAAGAATTTGCTGACCGTTTGGGGGAAAAAGGAGGGGCTACTCTAATGACTGAGGCAGGTTTGTCCTGGCTGCTACCCAAGTTTTCAGTTTCTTGGATTGCCAGATTTTTTACAGCTCCTTCAGTTCTTGAGAAGACGCTACAATCATGTTCAATCTGAGCATACCACTTCCTTACTGAGGTCCTCTGGGCCACCCCGTCAGGTGGGGGTGGTGCCAGTAGAGACAGCCTTAATAACTTTGAAAGGGCCTCTCAAAACAATTGGTTGTTGTTGTGCAATCTTCTCCGCTTCTAGGAGAGCTAAGCTAACCACAAACAATCCTTTCTCCCAGGTAGTGTACCTTTTTTCAGCATCTTTAAAGCCACGGGAGTAAAAGCCAACAGGCTTCGTCGGACCCTCAGGACCCCGCTGCCATATGTGTACTGACAACCCTGAGGAGACCTGAAAAGCATCTGTGGGATGAATAGGGCCCAGGGCTTGGTGAGGCTGTTGCTTCAAAAACCAACAATTGCAGTGCTTCTTCTTGGGAAGCACTCCATTCCCATTTTGTCCCTTTTCTTAACAAGTTGTAAAGAGGTCTGGCAATTATGGAAAATCTGGGATGTGTTTTCTCCGGAGCACTAATACACATCCTAAAGCATGTTGGAGATCTTTTTTGGATTCAGGCATTTTAATCTGATCTGAAGAGGTTAGGGTATCAGGTGGGATACGTGTCATACCTCCTTTCCACCAAATTCCCAACAATTTCACTTCATGTGAAGGGGTTTGGGTTTTTTCTGAGGGAATTTGCAAATCAAGGCTTTCTAAGTGGGAGGTTATTTTCTGTTGGGTATCTCTCACTTCTTCTATTTCATCTCCTCCCACAAGGGTCTCATCAGTGTGTTGATGAACAGCTAGATTGTCCGCTTTGGGTACTTTTTCGAACTCTTGGGCTAAAGCGTGATGAGCCAGGGTAGGAGAATGTTTGTACCCTTGGCGAAGCCTAGTGAAAGTGTGTTGCTGTCCTTGCCATGCGAAAGCAAAACGGTCCATATCTTCTGGCTGTAAAGGTGTCGTAAAAAACATGTCTTTGACATCTACAGGTGGCATGACTGAATGAGCCTTTTCTTGAATCAATGTTATGAATTCTGCTAGATTTGGGACTGCTGCTGTAAGAGGGTCTGTGTTAGCATTTAGCCTACGAAAATCTATTGTCAGCCTCCACTTCCCATTAGGATTTTGCACTGGCCACACCGGAGAATTGAAAGGAGAATGGGTATGAAGTATTACTCCTTGTTGTCGTAGCTCCTGTATCACTGGCTTGATACCCTCTTTGGCACCCAGGGGAAGGAGGTATTGTTTCACATTAGTTACTTTGCTGAATGGTAGGGAGGCTGCAGCTTGGAGCAGTCTGATGTTAAAATGTGGTGTGCCAAAAGACCACAGAAGACCCTCTGAGTCCTCCCACTGCCTCCTAGCAAGGGCATTCAGCCCTAATAAATTGGTTGGAATATCTCCAATCACCCCATGGATGGAGAGTTGGTTTTCCTCTCCAGGCAAAGGGAGCTTGACTAAGGCCCCATTCATAGATTCTGTTGTTGTGCCCAAGGCACTTAAAACACAATATCGGTTCTTTGTTGGAACAATTCCACACCTCTGGGCATCTTTCTTTGTCAGCGCAGAAATTTGTACCCCAGTGTCAATCAGAAAAGTTACAGGTGCCCGTTTAGGACTTGTAATAGCTGTGATCGTTATATCTCCCGTTTTATTTTTAGTGAGCATTCTCAGGTATACCTATGCTCCGTTTCTTTGCCCACTGACAAGAAACAGAGGGTCTAGTTTCCCTGGTTTTGAGGAAGAATCTGTTCTGGCTCATTGGCCGGACTTTGAGGGAGAAGTGGCTTTGACTCACTGCCCAGATTCTGAGGGAGGAGGGGTGCACTGGGTTGAAGTGACGGATTGGGTAGAAGGGGCTTTTGGCAGTGCCAGTTAGACACTACCTTACTCAACTGATCAAGGGCTAAGCCATCCATCGCATTTCTGGGGACCCCCTTTTTGATACCTAATAAGCACCAATGCTGACGGTTAGGGATCTCTGGTTACATTCTTTGGTTTTTCACTATGAGGAGCCCTAATGTACCTGACACCTTTTGTTTTTTCTGATTTTTCCTCTGGGATTTTTATCGGTCCATATTTCCTACTGTAATTAATCAGATCTTCTTCAACCTCACTCCATGTCCAAGCTTTGCAATCACCGGCAGGTGAATTTGATTGTGAACCTGGCGGCTGAGAGGGGGTTGAATATGGAGTAAACCCAGGATCGGTAGATGCAGTTTGATCGCTCGGGTTTCCAAGGAATATGTCCAACCTCTCTACAGGACCTGCAGCAGCTATGGTTTTTTGCAGGACAGCTGCTGTAGATTGGAGTGATTCTGGAAGGCCTCGAATTAAAGGGGTCATCAGTTCAGGTTTCACAGGTAATTGCGTGGGGGATTCATATCCAGGAGTTAATTTCCTTTCATGGATCATTTGCAGACAGGCGGCTTTGTGGACGCTTTCTAGAAGTTGATCAGGGGTACCAACTGTAGCGAAAGGGTCTCCCCTTTCTAAAGGATTGAGTCCCCCGGCCCAGAAAGCTGTGCGCTGAGTCAGCGACCATGTGTTACGTTTGTCTCCTGTTGTTAAGAGAACTCCATGTCCCCAGTATCCACTGGCCTCCTGTTCAGTGAATTGAATTTGGTCTCCTCCGGTGAGAGACACTTGGAAGACATATTCCGTCTCAGCTTCGTGGGGAAGCCGCCCGTACTCCTTTTTTAACTTCGCCAACTCAGGAGCAGTGTATGGTATTTGTTTAGTGGTGATATGCGGTTCAAAATCTTCATCATTGATATAATTATATTCTGTTTTAATTAGAGGTCCCATAGGAGGGCAGCAGTTTTCCCCACAATTTTTCACTAGCACTAGTTCTTCCTGGGGGTATATTTGGTTAATGTGAGGAGTTTTCTTTTCCTCTTTCTCTTTTGGTGAGTCAGCATTCTTTGAATTCTTAAAATATTCCTCCCTCAAAGCAGCCCGCAGCAAATGATTTTCATTCCTTTCTTCATCTGATTGTTCCTGTAAAATTTCCACTAGGTTTTGAAGGGAATCTGTGGTTGCTTTCTCTTCACTACATCGCTTAAAGCAGTGATCTATAGCTGCTGTAAGGCATGCTCCTGAAACAGATTTAGGAGCAGATTATGGTTTTATTTTGGCCAAATTTAAACTTTGTCTCATGTTGGAATGAACATATTCTATCAGTCACACTCTCCAAATTAAACCAGTTATTTTGAGCCCATTCTTCCCCTGCCGGAGAGGGCCGGGCATTATGTTTTGCTAGCAGAGCATAAAATGCAGCTTTATGATTTGCACTAGGGTTTTCAGTCATTTTATAAAGGGATCAAAACCACTACAGGGAGGTAAAACCTAATTACACATTGCGACACAAACAGCTTTGCCGTGTCGCCCTTCGCTTCCCTGGGTGGGTGAAGAGACCAAAATCTGCCTGGGAGGTACTCCTTAAGTTACTTACGGTTGTCTCTTCGCTACACCAAGCAGTCCAAATTCACACACGCCCACCAAAACAGTTCCCCCTTTTACACTAAGAGATCTTTTTGTGGAAAATCTGAAGACAGAGCCCTCAGTTGAGTATGGGGTGCTTTTCACCTAGGCGTGTGCAGTTTGTGGGAAATTCGAGTCGTCCCCCTGTAAAGGATGCAGGATGTTTTGTCCACTAAATATCAAGTAGCAAGAAACCAGCTGCCTATACCCAGATAAGAGTCAGAGACAAATATGTGCTTGCCTAATCCCTATCTGTACTTGCTTAATCAGCTTTTAGTTCCAGGACCTTGAGCATAATGACCATACAAGGAAAGGACAACCAAAAGACACTGGAGGATGACTACTAACCTTCATTCTGCAACCACCAGGAGGAAAAAAAGACCCCCTAGCAACAAGTCACACATGCGCAGAATACCATGAAAAAGACACGTTAACAGGAAAAGAGACTGTATAAGAAGGAACTGGAACTGGCGAAAAGCACGGCAGTTGGTGGAGTGGAGACTCCCCTGCCGCCCAGCGCTGTATTTGCTTTTGCCTTGCTTGCTTGCTGTTAATAAATAAAATTGTAATTAGCAGATTGAGTCTCGGAATTCATTACACCCCTTGCTTTCTAGACACCGCTCACCCTTTGCGGGGTGTCAGGCTAGGTGCGGCTGGAGTGAAACGTCCTTCCCCTATTACAGACTACACACAACCTTGCAACCCCTTCTGTCTGTCAGAAATCCTGTCCGTGATGCCAGTTTAATGTCACGATCTGCTAATAGAAGTGAGGGTCGTGATGGTTTGTTTACAGATCTCCGAGTGCAAAAGGACACAAGGGATTTCAGTTTTAATCACCTTTTCACCTTTGTTAAGTACCCACAACATGGTAATGTGATAGAGGAGAGAAAGAGAGAGAGAGAGAGAAAGAAAAACAAAGTAAAAGAGTAGAGAGGAAGAAAGGGGGGGCAATGGCTACCAACAGATGAGACGAAGTCCTCGTGCTCTGCTGCCAATAGATTTGTCTTCTTTCCGTGGGGAGATCTCATCTCAGTTATTTCAGAAAGTCCCTTTATAGCCCTTTTTCGAAACGAGGGCCAACTGGCCAAGACCGGATCTATGTTTCGTAATAACATTGCAAAACTAAAAGCTAGCCCTAACTATCACAGGTACATACCAAGCATGCCTTTCTCCTATGCTAACTATGATTTACCAAAATATGAATATCGATCTAATATCGATATCCAACTGAGATGGACAAAAACTCTTAACAGTTTAGAGTTAGAAAGTGTATGTTTTATTTTTGCGTGGGATAGCTCCCTAAGTCGCAGGCCCTGATACAAGCAAACATGATACCTTTTATTTCCACGTATTATGAATATCCAAAATACAAAATGCGTATTCATAGTGTTGACACCTCCCATTCTCCGCTTTGTATGGAAATGAGCTTACATGTCATTAAGCATGCGTAGCGTGTGATCTGAATGGAGTCGGTGGTCTTGAATTGGGTCAGTGGTCCTAAGGAAGATGAAGTAACTCATCTTCCTCACTCTGACCTTTATGCCTTTCTGAGTTTTAACAATTCTAATTACTTTAGTGACCTCTAAGTTTCTTCTTGCGTGACTTTTGGATGGGCTCCCACAAAGGGAGGAAATTGGTAATTGTCTTTATTCTATACACCAACTTATCAATGTTTCTGCTCATTATTCTAAGCACAGCTAAACAAACATGCAAATGACAGATCATCAGTTCAGACTAAAGAAAATCCAAAACGTGGACAGCATCTCCCTTCTGCTGGAAGCCTTCAAGTTCACCACTGCAGTCTGCAGCCTACACAGATCATCTGAGGATTGTAAAAGTTCTCCAAGGAAGAACAAGAACAAGGCTAATGCATGCACACAAACGCTGATCAAAAGCACTTGATGCTCTTGGACAAAAAGATGTAACCTTCACTTTTGGAAAGACAAGGTGACTATGGTTGTCTCCACAGTACTCGTAGGAAAAAATCCCTGAAGTTTGGTAAAACCTCTTTTCAGGGCTTTGTTAACTTCATTTTTGTTAAGAATTGGGGAAAGCAGAGAGACCTGTCCCTTTTTTTGCAGAATGCCATAGAAACTGCTACACTCACTTCAACAACAGTCCACGTAACCTTCTCTGCAAATACTGACCATATGCAGTTCTGGTTGATACAAACCCCCATTACCTAAGAAAAGGAACAACTCGGCAAGCAGTTTGCAAAGATGAACAACTTAGCACGATTGCGGCTGATGACATGCCCTGACTTTTTTTACCTTCAGCTGTGGGTGCCGTACCTTCCTACCCTCGCACATGCCACTCCAAGCTGCTTGCGTGGAGCTCTCGCACCACCTATGCCAGCAACTGTGCCCAGCCGCCACCCTTCTTCAGCACCATCGCACCTACCACAAGGTAGCTGAATCAGAGGGAAAAGGAGGTCGCCAGTGGAGGGAAGTTGTTCCCCCTGACAGCTAAGCTCCGACTCCGGGGTCCCTTATGTCCTTCCCAGGACGGGCGGGAAAACGCCTCGGCGGAGCGCAGCGCTGGGCGGGAGCGGCCGGCAGAGCACCGAGCGCGCTCCCCACTCCCTCCCGCCCGCGCCGCTGCGGAGACCCCGGCTTCGCCGGAATCGGCCACGTGCTGCACGGAGGGCAGCGCGGCAAAGGCGGTCGCCCCTCGTTACCCTAGGAAGGCCGGCCTCGGATCCCCGCTCTCTCCACCGGCACGGGCAGTGCCAGCAGACTGTCGCTGCGGCCGCCGCTGGCCGAAAGCCTCGCCGCGCACCGCCCGGCCGGCCCCGCCGCTCCGCGGGGTCACACGGCACCTGCCGTGGGCGGCAGCCGAGCGACAGCAAGCAGAAGCGCTCACCGCCGCGCCACTCGCCGCCCCGCCCGGGCGCTCCTCTCCTCGCGCTACCACCATGGCGCCGGCCCGCCCCGCCTTCCCCGTCGCCTGCGGCGCAACGCGGGTGCTCCGAGCCACGCAGCACGCGTGCGGCCGGGCCCTGCCGAGCCGCAGGCGGAGCCGGGGCACGGCCCGGGCGGGAGAGCTTCCGGCGAGGCTGGGCGGGCGGCGAGCGCGGCCGAGCGTGAACGCGCCAGGCGGGGTCGGCCGGCGGCGCGATGGGGAGCTAGATGGAGGCAGCAGCACCGCGCGGCATAAAAGAGCTGATCGTCCCGCAGCCGCCCGCTCCGCAGCCCCTCGGCTGCTGTCGAGAAGGGCCCCGGCCCTGGCCGCGCCGGTGGCGAGGTGGCTCCGCAGACCTCAGGCAGCCCTGGCGGGGCAGGGGAGCACTGCGAGCAGCCCCGGGGCCTCGCAGCCGTCTGTAACGCGCGGTGGGAGCCGCCGGCAACTATTTTGCACCTCCCGGGGGGCTGGGGAGGAGCACGGAGACCACGCAGCAGGTCGCTGCCGTTAGGGAAAATTAATCCACCATGCCTGAGGTTGATGTCCGAAAAGGAGACAGAGGAGTCCTGCAACATTCTTCGACTACAGGGAGAGTCCCTGGGGCTTTTCCCATGGGGTCTGTCAAACGGTTGCGGGATGCAGCCCCCTTTTGATGTCAAGTTCCCAGCCACAGCACCCTCTTCCCCACTGGCTGAGGTATTCGGGAGATACAGACTTCCAGAACTGCCTACTCTATGCCCTCCTCTAATATGCACCCCCCTTTTGGCATGGAAAAGAAAGAAAAAGAAACCATTCCTAATTCTATTAAGTCTTTGTTGCCTTGCTCTGGGTTCAGGAATTTAACACGGCCTTGATTAATCAACAGTCTCTGATGATTAGTAGCAGTTCTAGAGAACTAATACTTTCTTCTGTTACTTCACTCCGCATAAGTTCCTAGCCTTGTCTACAGGCCAATTCACACGGTCTGTTTGTAAAGACTCATCCATCTCATTCCTTTTAATCCCTCCTTTCTTTATTTAATCTGTATTTGTCTTTACAAACCTTAATTACCATTGATTTAATTTTTTCTTCTTGAGTCTTCTGGGATTTTGCTATTATTTGCAGTGACATCCTCTTCTGTCCTTTTGTAGTCGTTTCTGGATCAGGTAGGCATGGCTGCTACCTGCTGAAAGAGCTGCACCCAGCATGGTGTCACGTATGGTCAAAAGATTCGAGTTGCTATAGCATAGAAGAGGAGAAATGGTATTCATTTAGTGTTGGGGTCTCCCCCCCTGCCATGGAGCCCTGGGCGATGGGCCCTGGGGGGTAGACACAGGGTTTCCCTGCCCCTGGTCAGCTTCATTCCCCCTTGGTTGGTTTGTGTTCCCCGGTGTGGCCAAGGACCCTCGGGTCCCGTGACTGGGGGAGTTCCTGAGCAGAGCCCCGGCCATGTGGCTGAAGAAATAAAGACCTCTGAAACATCTACCACCAAGCTGTCCATATCTACTTCTTTTCCACGGGATTCCTGGTTTGATATAGGCGTGTTACAGTAATCCCTGCTGTAACAATTTAGCCCATAGCTGGCCAGTTAGCCAGGAAAACATGTCCCATTACCATCCTTTCAACACTTGGACAGGTCCATGAGCTGAGGTTATTTCCTCTGTTATTTGTTTGACCACTTTTCCGCTGTCATCTGCTTGCAAACAGCAGCTTGAGTCATTTAATTTCCCACAAACTCCTCCTTCTTCTGCTAACAGATAATCTAATACCATCCAATGTTGAAATACCGCTTTCTTCATTGAAGTGGGTTGCTCAGCAAGACGGTCAAGAGCTGTGGCTGGCTGGTTGGTAATTATTTCTGAGACAGCTTGTAACCTAATTATCTCATTCAAATGATAAATGGGTTCCCAGGCATCTGGGATTAATTCCTTAGGTTTCCAAGTGGCTGGTCCATCATGTTGCGTAACTTGTTCTGGTGGCCATTCATCTTTTCCCCCTTCTGGGGTGCTCCCTGCAGCCAAGGCTGCAACAGCTGACTGCTTTTCTCTAATTAAATCATCACAGATTTGGATTCCTAAGCGACTTCCCTGAATTTGTAGTAGCAAAAAGAACAATGGTCTAAGATATACACCATATCCCTGACCAGTTTGGAGGTAACCTGAGCTAAGCATGTTGGCCACAAATCCAATCATGTCCTTTCAAAGCCCGTGTTCCATTAGCAAAGGGGCCTTCCTACCCTTGGTCATCAATTGGTGGGTCAAAATACAGCAGGATTCCCTGGCCTAACGGTCCTCCAACAATAGCTGCCCCACCATAAGGGTCACAGCATTTGCATTTCCAAGCTCCCACACAGGGTTCCCATCTACATTTACATCTGCAAGTTGCTTGCTTGGATTTGGAGCAGAACTCACTAAAAGGCTTTGAGTTCCAATCCGCTGTTGCCATTCCCACTGATAATCACAAACAACATGTCTTCTACTTGTGGGATTTTTGTGGGGACAGCTTAAAAATAGGTGGTCAAAAAAACCCCTTGTCCCTCCCCATTGCTTTACAGGCTTCCAAATGTTTTTGGTAAGTGTGGTAAGAACACCTTACAGCAGCTACCATTAGTGAGCTGAACAGCTATTTGATTGCAATTGTCTTGATGTTTGGAACAATTGTAAGGAGGGCAATTGTGGGTCCAAACCCAATTGTTTAAAGCCAGAGGGAAAGTCAATTGACAAACGCCTTTTCCTACATAGACCCGCCCTGTCCTGTTTAGGCCTGTTGGAGAAGAATGAAGTGGCCATGTGTTGGGGAGGATGAAAGTTTGGTAAGAAAGTTTCACAGGTATGTAGGCTTGGCAGCAAGGTGTGAGAATGTAGAAGCTGGGGATGAGGTAGAAATGAAAGCAAGTTTTGATGTAGAAGAAAAGATGTTTTGCTGAAACAGTGATTGCTGAGTAACTGAGAAGGCAAAGGTTGGAGATGAGTTGGAAGGAGATTTTTAGGAGCAGGACAAAGGTATGTGATTACAAACAAAGACATGTTTTTCACCAAGTAAGTAAGTCTCAAGAAGAGCATAAGTGAATAGAAAAGGTGTCTTTCCCAAAGGGAAAGATATGGCAGGCAAACAAGAAATGTTGATGTAGCAAGAAGAAGAAAGGTCTAAGAATTTTCCACTGGAAGCTTAAATTGTAACTTACTCTTGTGATTGGATAATAATGACTATAATATGGTGATGGTAGTAGCTATGATAGGCTATAGGCCAATGTCAAGGTATTGTGTATGGTGCTTATTGGTTGTTACGTGCTAAAATACTCTGCAAAGAAAAGTATAGAATGCTCTGTAACTTGAACAGCAAGCGGCTTCAGGTATGCCTACAACTGGAGCTGGCAGCTGTAGGGCTGGCTCTGGATAGCCACTCCCTGAAATGCTGTAACTTTGCCTATGCAATAAACAGCTTTCAAGAGAGCCACCTGAAGTCCAGACATCCTTCGTGAAACCTTCTCCTATAGACATGGACTTCCTTCTTTGGCCCAAAATCCCGTCCTAGTATGGACCTGATGTCAGGTGTTGAGCCACCACTTAGGTTCAGCTGGGCTAGCCAACCACAGGCACTCTTCAGATCCTCCGGGCCCTCCACAGAGCCAGCAATTGCTAAGGTGAAAAACTTTTGCTACTTCTTCTGCTAAGAAGGCTGCAAATTGATTCTCCCACTCCTGGCCTAAACTTAGCTGACCATATAAAAGTAGAGTTATTCAGGAAAATGTTTTAATAGTGTGATCTAATTAGCTAGTCTAATTTTCCCGTTGTCTTCTGCAGCACCTGTGGCAATTGAAGACACAGAAACTACTTAACAATGGCTGCAAGTATTAGCGCCCCAGTGAGTGGAGATTCTAGAGGAGGGATACCCATAGAGACTATTTCAGCAGGTGGTCTGTGGGTAGGCACGCAGGGCTTCCTCTGATGTCGAAGCACTGGCTACTGCTCCGGCCCACTCCTGCAGAGTGTCAGTCACGGCCTCCCAGCCTTCTCCTCCAGCTGAGATGTGCAAATCTCTGAGGCTTCAGAGACCTTGACCCGAGAGTGATGGGTCCACCTGTGTTCAGCTGTCTTCATGGCTGTTTCTGTCGTCAGTGACACTTGGAATGGGCCACGCCATTTCAGAACCACTGGCGCTTCTTTCTACTCCTTAACTAGGACTCAGTCTCCTGGTTGGATGTTACAAGCAGCAAAGTCCAAAGGTGGGGCTTGTGCCAGCTGAGCTTCCTGTTGAAGGGGTTTCACAAGAAGCAGTATCCTGGCCACAGATGGTTTTAAATATACATCACTTACCTCTACTCCCCCACTAGGTTGAGACTTAGCCGGGTAATTCATAACAACGACGGAAAGGGGGAGAACGGAATCTCTCTTCTGGCTCGGGCTCTCATTCTCGCCAAAGCCAATGTCCAAAGCCCTAGCCATGGCATCTTGGTTTCTATTACCAGCTTCAAAAGGTGTTTATTTCTCTAGTCATTGTTTTCTACCCGAGCTGAGCTCTGGGGGTGCCAGGGCCTATGGAGGTTCCATTGTGTTCCTAAAGAAGCCAAAACCCCTTGAAGGATCTTTCCTGTCAAATGAGTTTCCCTATCTGAGTCTATTGCTTCTACAATGCTGTATCTTGGAATGATTTGTTCCAAAAATGCCTTAATACCTGATCCTGTCGTTGCTGAAGCAGTTGGAAATGCTTCTGGCCACCTTGCTAGCTGACAATACCATTACCAGAAGACATGAAGCCTTCCCACTTGGGGCATCTCAGGAAAATCCACCTGGCATCTTTGGAAGGGACCTGCAGCCCAAGGCCTCCCTCCCCTGGCAAGTTACTTTGTAACTTGGCTGTTTGCTTTAGCACAGATCAAGCAACCTTCAACAGCTCGTTTTGCCAGTCTAAAAAGACCCCCAGCACCATCCAGCATGAGGAAGGCTTCTGCCAATCCTCAGGAGGTGCAAGGACTCTCTTCATGGAGTTCTTTTACTATTGGTAGGGCCAAAGCTTCTGGTATCTCTTGTTTGCCATCCCTTGTAAACCAATTATTGCCTTTTTTCTCTGCCACACGGCTTTTAACTGTATCTCGAACTCCTCTGGCAGAAAAGACAGCTTCCCGGCCAGTGATGGAGTCACTGCCAGCAAAGGGGGCATCTTGGAGAGTTCTGGCAGAAGTGTTGCTTTCTGACTTTCTTCATCCACCAAAAAGGAGACAGAGCAGGCCTGTAACATTCTTCAACTACAGGGAGAGGCCATGGGGCTTTTGCCATGGAGTCTCTCAACTGATTGCGGGACGCAGCCCCCTTTTGATGCGAAGTTCCTGGCAACAGCACCCTCGGAGGTACTCAGGAATTACAGACTTCCAGAACTGCCTACTCTAGGCTCCCCTCTAATATGCACCCCCCTCTTGGTATGGAAAAGGAAGAAAACGAAACTATTCCTAATGCTATTAAGTCTTTGCTGCCTTGCTCTAGGTTCAGCAATTTAACACAGCCTTGGCTGAGCAACAGTCTCTGTCGATTAGTAACAGTTTCTAGAACTAAGACTTTCTTCTGTTACTCCCCTACCAGTAAATTCCTAGCCTTGTCTAAGGACGGATTCACACGGTCTCTTTGTAAAGACACATCTATGTTACTTCTTTCACTCCCACACCTTCTTGGCGGTGGGATGGCTCCCCCCGGCACAGCACCTGGCACAAAACCCCCCTATGCACATACACACACACCTGCACTTACCCTGCACTCCGCTGCACACACACACACACACCTCCCGCACACTAACACCCCCCTCCACATCCCTGCCATGCTACTTGCAGTTGCCCCGCCCCTGCCATCCCAGCCGGCTGGCAGCACTCACTCCTCACATGCTTCCCCATGCCTTGCGTTTCCTTGCTGCCCCCTCTGTAGCCTTCCCTCAACCTGCCTTTTCTTCCCTGCCTTGCATTGACTTGCTCACCCATCCCCCACCTGACTTCCTTTCGCATTCGTCTAGCTCTGGCCTCACCTTTCCTTTTCCTTCTAGGACCCTCATTGCCTTGCCTCGCCAAGCAAGGCCACACAGAGCAGTTGGTCCTGGCCGCTTTTGTGTACCAGCAGTCCTCGAATGTACTTCTCACCTGCCTTGCCTATCCTTGCCTTGCCTTGGCAACACAACAGTTTCCTTGCCTTGCCCTGCTAGCTCTCTGGAGCCTTGCATTCCTTTGCACGTCCATGCCCCGCCCTTGACCTGCCTACTGCTTTCCTCCAGGGCCTTGGATTGCCGAGCCCTTCTTGTTTCTGCCTGGCCACCCATCAGTGGACTTCCCTTCCTACGGCCAGCCTTGCCTCTAACGTCTGAGCCTTCTCTTGCCTACCACTCCATTTGCTTTCCCCTCACTGCTCTGGCCTTGCTTACCTCTCCCTTGACTTGCCCACAATTGCCTGCACTTGCTTTGCAGCGCCTTGCCTGCATGGAAGGCGAGGGCAAGAGTGGTAGGCAGGGCAAAGCAAAGCCAGCAAGTTGTAGGTAGTGCAAGGCAAGGCAGCAGAGGCAAAGGAAGCAGAGCAAAGGTAGCTTAAGAAGAACTAGACAAGGTACTGAAGGCAAGGCAAGGCCAAGAGACTCGGAGTGCCTTTCCTTGCCAAGGCAAGGACATAGTGCCAGTGTTGCTGGAGCAGAATGTTAAGGTAGCATGGGGAGGAATAGTCCAGCAAGACATTTCTCTTCTGGCCCCTGGACGTGTAGGGGCAACTGTTGGATCTATTCTGTACTGGAGGTGGATCAGTGGATGGATGTGTTGTATTTTGGAGGAGGGGATGCCGTTTCTTTGGAGATGGGCTTGTAGTTGCTCTCTTTGGCAAGGAGAGCAGGTTTGGATGTGCACATCAGGTGCTCTTAGGGATTTTAAAGGCTTTTCCCAAGAGGCAGAGCTCTCTCTGGCTTAGAGCTGTTGAGCTGTCCGTGGGAATGCAAAGGCCAAGCTTGTGAGCCTTTTGTCCTGGTGCCTTTAGTGTGTGAGCAGTCCGTGGTGCCGTTGTCTTTGGATGCTGACTCTGGGAGAGGGAAGGCTTAGGATGGTAGCTAGAGCTGAGAAGGAAAGTGCTGAGAACAGCGTGTGTGCTGCTAGTTTGAGGGGTGCAGTTGAAGTTGCAGGCAGCAAGATCTTCCTCAGCCCGCACTGTTTTGAGCTCTGTTTTTGCCAGATGGTTTCAAGTTGGTGGGCAGAATCTGCGAGAGGGCAAAGATTGGTTTGGGCCAAAGAGGTTTGTCTGCCTCTTGGAGTGCGGTAGAAAGAAGAGTCCGCTCTTGGAAGGGGAAGATGAGGGAAATCTTTTTCTCCTGAGGTGCTGTTGATTTGAGTGCAGGGACGTTTGCAACTTGCCTCTGCCCTTGGGGTGGTTTCGAGCAGCGCCAGGCGCTTGGCCTTCTTTTGCAAGTCGTCAGCGCCATCGTGTGCTTGTTTCGAGGAGCGCTGACAGTGCCGGGGAAAAAGCCAAGCGCTTCGCTGGCGCCGCCCCAAGTCGTGTGCGAGCAGTTGGTGGAAGAGCTCCGCTGTGCATCCTGCCTCTTGGAGACACAAAAGAATGTGATCCTGCGCGTAGCGGGGAAGCAAGAGGAATCTTTTCATTGTTGGCTGTGCAGTTTCTAAGCGGCAAAAGTCAAGGCAGCTGCAGCACGGCCTCTTTCTTTCAGAACCTTTTCTGTGCCATCATGAACATGCTCAACATGCAACTCGCACCCACTGAACTGCATCAAAGGTCCTGGAGAGACGCACTTTCCTTCAAGCTCTAGGTACCATCCTACCCTCCACCTCTCGCCGATCCCAAAGCCCTTCCGAACATCCAGCAGCTGCACGCAGAGAACAAGTGCTAGAAGAAGGCGTTGGCCTTCAGATTCCTTCTAAAGTCTGTAAACTAGGCGAAACATTGCAGTGACCAGCACTTTCCTTCGCAACTATCTACAGAGCGTCATCACATTCTCTCAGAGTGGCTAAGTCCACCCTTGCAGCACAGCAGCGTTTCCAGCCACAGTTGGGACTGAGAGATGGGCCAGGTGAGAAAGCATTTGTTGACTATCCCTCGTCTCTGGAAGACTTGATACTCGCAGCGCAATCACGTGCACACACCTTCAGTGTGGCCAAGTTCAAGCCAGCTAGAGCTCACAGAGACGGGAGAGGCAGGAGAGAAACCGTTCCAAAAGTACCGTGTACTTAGGGCAGCATTCAAACTGTGCACAGCACTCTACAGCACTGTAGACCGTGGCTTCTCTGACAAGACGTGCCATCCCATTGTTGGCTCTCGCAGCTCGCTTGCTAGCTGCTCTCCTGAAGAAAAGAACTAGGAGGAAAAGCCAATGCTGGGCTGCACCTTCCCCTTGCCTCCCGTAAAGCCACTTCAACTCCCCGCTGCACTCTCTACTTCCCCTCTCCTTGCCATCGACCACTGGGTTTTCTGCATCTCGGAGCCCAAAGGTAAGCGCCAGTGTTCCCAGGGATGCTTGGAAGAGGGAGAAGTAGTAGCACAAGTAGCTGCCGTTGAACTTCCTCCTTCTCAATGCTAACGTGAAGTCGGCAGGCAGGCGAGCGCCAGCCACGCTCCTTTCTCAGTTTGGACGCTGCGGACACGAGCCCGGTGCTCGGCGCCTTCGTTCGGCCTCTTTAGTAGCCATTGTCGCGCTTTCATTCTGCCGGAGTCAAAGCGCCGTCTACTTGTGGCACAAAGAGCACGGTGCCGGCAGCCAAATGCTCCAGCCGACTGCTTCTGCCGACACACGCCTGGGCTATGCACTTTGCCTCTCAGCGCCATACAGCAGCACATTCGCTCTAAATGTAAAGGGAAAGATTCTCGGCTACGTCTGGTACAGAGAACAGCTTTAGTTCAACGGGCTTACCCAGAGCATGCCCCCGACACGTGGGAACTTGTATTTGCACCACATTCCAGTGGCAGTCCTCTTTCCTTTACAGGCTACACAGCGCCGGCAGATCGCGGTGCTCTCTTCACCTGCCTTCTCACTTCCAAGTAGCACCGCGCACATTAGAGCCTTGCAGCGAGAGAAGACGCGGCTAGGCGTCTCGCCCAGAAGAACGTGGCAGGGCGAAAAGGTGTTCTTCTTTTGTCTTCCTCGTCGCCCAGAGTGTGCTGCTGTGTTGAAAGTCTTGGCCAGCGAAAAGCTACACCAGCAAGTATTTCTCTCCTGATGCATTGCGCTGAGCGAGAGCTGAGGAAAATGCTTGCACAGCACACTGTGGATGCGTGCAGTACACACGCTGAAGAGCGGCACGGCCAAAAGTCATCGCTGGGCTTCAGTTCTGTCCAGAGCACAGAAGGCGAAGAACGAAGCAGCTGGGCACCGGCTGCATGTACATAGTGGAGCGAATTTCACATGTCCAGCCAAGAGCTGCTTCACAAGCAGATTCAGCTGAGAATGCTCTGGCTGCTTCACAAAGGAAGGTGCTGTGTTGCACTCCTGGACACTACCTGGTCAGAAGCAGTTTCTTACACCTTCAATGCTGCAGAGTCCATGCAGCTGGAGCATCCCCAAAAGGACGCGTCCAGCTAGAAGGCGTTCTTCAAGTACCCCCCTCTTCCAAGTAGCCTTGAAACTGAGCACAATACACTGCGGCTCGGCAGCTTTCTTCTCAGATAGACGTGCCGTCTCACATTATGCACTCTCGCAGCTCAGTTGCCCACTTGCAGCAGCTGCTCCCAAAGAAAAAGGCTCCAGAAGGAAAAGCCACTGCTGGGCTGCCCTTTCCCCTTGCCTCACGTCAAGCACCTGAAACTGTCCGCTGCACTCTCGATTTCCTTTCTCCGCCGTATGGCCAAACATTAACGTAATCGTAGTTCTTTCCAGGGAAAGCTGCGAGAGAAATAGGTATCAGCACAAGTAGCTGCAAGTTGGACATTAAGTTTCCGAGCTGCTAACGTGAACCCGAAAACAAGCGAGTGGCAGGCACGCTTCCTCTTGCAGCCTGTGCGATGCACACACCAGCTCCGTGCTCTGCCTTCATTCTTACGCCCTTCGTAGCAGGTCGAGCTTTCGTTTTGCTGGAGACGAACCGTCGTCTACTTCTCGCGCAGAGAGCGCGGTGCCGGCAGCCAAATGCTGCAGGCTGCTGCTTCTGCCGAAACACGCCTGGGCTATGCAATTTCTCTCTAGCGCTGAAGTAGTACCACATTCTCTTTGCTTTGTAGCCAGCATCTTTGCGGAAAGCTTCTCGGCTACGTCAGGCACAGAGAACAGCTTTATTTTAACGGGCTTAACCGGAGCTTGCCCCCGATTGGTGGCAACTTGTATTTGCACCACATTGCAGTGGCAGTCCTCTTTCCTTTACAGGCTGCACAGCGCCGTCAGATGGCAGCGCTTCTCTGCACCTGCCTTCTCACTTCCAAGTAGCACGGCGCACATTAGAGCCTTGCAGGGAGAGAAGACGCGGATAGGCGTCTCGCCCAGAAGAACGTGGCAGGGCGAAAAGATCTTCTTCCTTTCTCCTTCTTCTTGCCCGAATTGTGCTGCTGTGTTGAAAGTCTTGGCCAGCGAAAAGCTACTCCAGCAAGTGTTTCTCTCCTGACGCATTTCGCTGAGCGGGAGCTACGCGGACAGTGTGGACCCTGTGAAACAGCAAGAAAATGATTGTACGTCGAGCTGAGGAAAATCCTTGCACAGCACACTGTGGATGTGTGCAGTACACACGCTGAAGAGCGGCACGGCTAAAAGTCATCGCTGGGCTTCAGTTCTGTCCAGAGCACAGAAGGCGAAGAACCAAGCAGCTGGGCACCGGCTGCATGTACATAGTGGAGCGAATTTCACATGTGCAGCCAAGAGCTGCTTCACAAGCAGATTCAGCTGAGAATGCTCTGGCTGCTTCACAAAGGAAGGTGCTGTGTTGCACTCCTGGACACTACCTGGCCAGTAGCAGTTTCTTACACCTTCAATGCTGCAGAGTCCATGCAGCTGAAGCACCCCCAGAAGGACGCGTCCAGCTAGAAGGCGTTCTTCAAGTACCCCCCTGCTCCAAGTAGCCTTGAAACTGAGCCCAACACACTGCGGCTCGGCAGCTTTCTTCTCAGAGAGACGTGCCGTCTCACATTATGCACTCTCGCAGCTCAGTTGCCCGCTTGCAGCAGCTGCTCCCAAAGAAAAAGGCTCCAGAAGGAAAAGCAACTGCTGGGCTGCCCTTTCCCCTTGCCTCACGTGAAGCACCAGAAACTGTCCGCTGCACTCTCTATTTCCATTCTCCGTCGCATCTACCACTGTAATGTCTGCATCTCGAAGAATAAACCCCGGCACAATTCTTTCCAGGGAAAGCTGGAAGAGAAATAGGTAGCAGCACAGGTAGCTGCAAGTTTCCGACTGCTAACGTGAATCCGAAAACAAGCGAGTGGCAGGCACGCTTCCTCTTGCAGCCTGTGCGATGCCCACAGCAGCTCCGTGCTCTGCCTTCGTTCTTACGCTCGTCGTAGCAGGTGGCGCTTTCGTTTTGCTGGAGACGAACCGTCGTCTACTTCTCGCGCAGAGAGCGCGGTGCCGGCAGCCAAATGCTGCAGGCTGCTGCTTCTGCCGAAACACGCCTGGGCTATGCAATTTCTCTCTAGCGCTAGGTAGCACAACATTCTGTCTGCGTTGTGGTCTTTATCTTAAGGGAAAGATTCTCGGCTACGGCTCGCCCAGAGAACTGTTCCGGGACAATACATGTGTTTTATTACCCCTTCTCGCAAGGAGACTGTGGTGCTGCGTTGGAACTGTTGGCTAGTTCATCATGTGCTTCCCTCCTGATGCATTTTGCTGAGCGAGAGCTGAGGAAAATCCGTGCGCTGCGCACTGTGGATGCGTGCAGTATACACGCAGAAGAGCGGCAAAGCTCCTAGACATCGCACACACCAGCCCAGTGGCCTGGGGCTGCGTTCTTCTCCCTTACCGGCGCTGGACAGAACTGAAGCATTCAGCTTTGGCTCTCTTCAGTGTGTGTGTACTGCACGCATCCACAGTGCGCAGTGCGCGGATTTTCCTCAGCGCTACGTGCAAGTACAGCCTTTCTGCTTCGCAGAGCCCGACTGTCCGCACAAGCTCTCGCTCAGAGAAATGTCAGGAGAGAAGCACTTGCTGCATTAGCCTTCCGCTGGCCAACAGTTCCAACGCAGCACATAGTCTTACTGCGAGAAGGGGTAAGAAAACGCACGCAGCACAGCAGCACAATCTGGGCGACGAGGAGGACAAAAGAAGACCATCTTTTCGTCTTTGCACGATTTTCTCTGCCACACATCTATCCACGTCTTTGCTTCCTGCAAGGCTCGAATGTGCGCGGTGCTACTTGGAAGTGAGAAGGCAGGCGCAGAGAAGCACTGCCATCTGCCGGCGCTGTGCAGGCTGTAAAGGAAAGAAGACTACCCCTGGAATGCGGTGCAAATACAAGTTCCCACGCGTCGGGGTAAGCGCCGGGTAAGCCCGTTGAACTAAAGCTGTTCTCGGTGCCAGACGTAGCTGAGACTCTTTCCCTTTACATTCAGGCTACAAAGCAAAGAGAATGTGGTGCTACCAAGGGCAGCGAAGGAAAGTGCACAGCCCAGGTGTGTTTCGGAAGGGACAGCAACCTGGAGCGTTTCTCTGGAGGGTTTCTCTGCCGGCGTGCCCTCTGTGCGACAAGATGACGACGGTTCGACTCCGGCAGAATGAAAAGAACGAAATGGTACGAAGAGCATAAGAATGAAGGCAGAAGCACCTAGCTGGTGTGTGCATAGCACAGGCTGCAAGAGGAAGCGTGGCTGCCACTCGCTTGTTTTCAGATTCACATTAGCAGTTGAAAACAGAAAGTTCAACTTGCAGCTACTTGTGCTGCTACCTATTTCTCTTCCAGCTTTCCCTGGAAAGAATTGTGCCGGGGTTTATGCTTCGAGATGCAGACATTACAGTGGTAGATCCAACGGAGACTGGAAATAGAGAGTGCATCTGAGAAGGAAGCTGCCGAGCCGCAGTGTGTTGGGCTCAGTTTCAAGGCTACTTGGAAGAGGGGGGTACTTGAAGAACGCCTTCCAGCTGGACGCGTCCTTCTGGGGGTGCTCCAGCTGCATGGACTCTGCAGCATTGAAGGTGTAAGAAACTGCTACTGACCAGGTAGTGTCCAGGAGTGCAACACAGCACCTTCCTTTGTGAAGCAGCCAGAGCATTCTCAGCTGAATCTGCTTGTGAAGCAGCTCTTGGCTGCACATGTGAAATTCGCTCCACTATGTACATGCAGCCGGTGCCCAGCTGCTTCGTTCTTCGCCTTCTGTGCTCTGGACAGAACTGAAGCCCAGCGATGCCTTTGAGCTTTGCCGCTCTTCAGCGCGAACACTGCACGCATCCACAGTGCGCTGTGCACGGATTTTCCTCAGCTCGACGTACAATCATTTTCTTGCTGTTTCACAGGGTCCACACTGTCCGCGTAGCTCCCGCTCAGCGAAATGCGTCAGGAGAGAAACACTTGCTGGAGTAGCTTTTCGCTGGCCAAGACTTTCAACACAGCAGCACAATTCGGGCAAGAAGAAAGAGAAAGGAAGAATATCTTTTCACCCTGCCACGTTCTTCTGGGCGACACGCTTTTCCACGTCTTCTCTCCCGGCAAGGCTCTTATGTGCGCGGTGCTACTTGGAAGTGAGAAGGCAAATGAGGAGAGCACCGCGATCTGCCGGCGCTGTGTAGCCTGTAAAGGAAAGAGGACTGCCACAGAAATGTGGTGCAAAATACAAGTTGCCACGCGTCGGGGGCAAGCTCCGGTTAAGCCCGTTAAAATAAAGCTGTTCTCTGTGCCAGACGTAGCCGAGAATCTTTCCGTAAAGATGCTGGCTACAAAGCAAAGAGAATGTGGTGCTACTTCAGCGCTAGAGAGAAATTGCATAGCCCAGGCGTGTTTCGGCAGAAGCAGCAGCCTGCAGCATTTGGCTGCCGGCACCGTGCTCTCTGCGCGAGAAGTAGACGACGGTTCGTCTCCAGCCAAACGAAAGCGCCACCTGCTACGAAGAGCGTAAGAATGAAGGCAGAGCACGGAGCTGGTGTGTGCATCGCACAGGCTGCAAGAGGAAGCGTGCCTGCCACTCGCTTGTTTTCAGATTCACATTAGCAGTTGAAAACAGAAAGTTCAACTTGCAGCTACTTGTGCTGCTACCTATTTCTCTTCCAGGTTTCCCAGGAAAGAATTGTGCCGGGGTTTATGCTTCGAGATGCAGACATTACAGTGGTAGGTCCAACGGAGAATGGAAATCGAGAGTGCAGCGGACAGTTTCAGGTGCTTGACGTGAGGCAAGGGGAAAGGGCAGCCCAGCAGTGGCTTTTCCTTCTGGAGCCTTTTTCTTTGGGAGCAGCTGCTGCAAGTGGGCAACTGAGCTGCGAGAGTGCATAATGTGAGACGGCACGTCTATCTGAGAAGAAAGCTGCCGAGCCGCAGTGTGTTGTGCTCAGTTTCAAGGCTACTTGGAAGAGGGGGGTACTTGAAGAACGCCTTCTAGCTGGACTCGCCCTTCTGGAGGTGCTCCAGCTGCATGGACTCTGCAGCATTGAAGGTGTAAGAAACTGCTTCTGACCAAGTAGTGTCCAGGAGTGCAACACAGCACCTTCCTTTGTGAAGCAGCCAGAGCATTCTCAGCTGAATCTGCTTGTGAAGCAGCTCTTGGCTGCACATGTGAAATTCGCTCCACTATGTACATGCAGCCGGTGCCCAGCTGCTTCGTTCTTCGCCTTCTGTGCTCTGGACAGAACTGAAGCCCAGCGATGACTTTTAGCCGTGCCGCTCTTCAGCGTGTGTACTGCACGCATCCACAGTGTGCTGTGCAAGGATTTTCCTCAGCTCTCGCTCAGCGCAATGCATCAGGAGAGAAATACTTGCTGGAGTAGCTTTTCGCTGGCCAAGACTTTCAACACAGCAGCACACTCTGGGCGACGAGGAAGACAAAAGAAGAACACCTTTTCGCCCTGCCACGTTCTTCTGGGCGAGACGCCTAATTCGCGTCTTCTCTCGCTGCAAGGCTCTAATGTGCGCGGTGCTACTTGGAAGTGAGAAGGCAGGTGCAGAGAGCACCGCGATCTGCCCGCGCTGTGCAGGCTGTAAAGGAAAGAGGACTGCCACTGCAATGTGGTGCAAATACAAGTTCCCACGCGTCGGGGGCATGCTCTGGGTAAGCCCGTTGAACTAAAGCTGTTCTCTGTACCAGACGTAGCCGAGAAGTTTTCCCTTTACATTTAGACCGAATGTGCTGCTGTATGGCGCTGAGAGGCAAAGTGCATAGCCCAGGCGTGTGTCGGCAGAAGCAGTCGGCTGGAGCATTTGGCTGCCGGCACCGTGCTCTTTGTGCCACAAGTAGACGGCGCTTCGACTCCGGCAGAATGAAAGCGCGACAATGGCTACTAAAGAGGCCGAACGAAGGCGCCGAGCACCGGGCTCGTGTCCGCAGCGTCCAAACTGAGAAAGGAGCGTGGCTGGCGCTCGCCTGCCTGCCGACTTCACGTTAGCATTGAGAAGGAGGAAGTTCAACGGCAGCTACTTGTGCTACTACTTCTCCCTCTTCCAAGCATCCCTGGGAACACTGGCGCTTACCTTTGGGCTCCGAGATGCAGAAAACCCAGTGGTCGATGGCAAGGAGAGGGGAAGTAGAGAGTGCAGCGGGGAGTTGAAGTGGCTTTACGTGAGGCAAGGGGAAGGTGCAGCCCAGCATTGGCTTTTCCTCCTAGTTCTTTTCTTCAGGAGAGCAGCTAGCAAGCGAGCTGCGAGAGCCAACAATGGGATGGCACGTCTTGTCAGAGAAGCCACGGTCTACAGTGCTGTAGAGTGCTGTGCACAGTTTGAATGCTGCCCTAAGTACACGGTACTTTTGGAACGGCTTCTCTCCTGCCTCTCCCGTCTCTGTGAGCTCTAGCTGGCTTGAACTTGGCCACACTGAAGGTGTGTGGACGTGATTGCGCTGCGAGTATCAAGTCTTCCAGAGACGAGGGATAGTCAACAAATGCTTTCTCACCTGGCCCATCTCTCAGTCCCAACTGTGGCTGGAAACGCTGCTGTGCTGCAAGGGTGGACTTAGCCACTCTGAGAGAATGTGATGACGCTCTGTAGATAGTTGCGAAGGAAAGTGCTGGTCACTGCAAGGTTTCGCCTAGTTTACAGACTTTAGAAGGACTCTGAAGGCCAACGCCTTCTTCTAGCACTTGTTCTCTGCGTGCAGCTGCTGGATGTTCGGAAGGGCTTTGGGATCGGCGAGAGGTGGAGGGTAGGATGGTACCTAGAGCTTGAAGGAAAGTGCGTCTCTCCAGGACCTTTGATGCAGTTCAGTGGGTGCGAGTTCCATGTTGAGCATGTTCATGATGGCACAGAAAAGGTTCTGAAAGAAAGAGGCCGTGCTGGAGCTGCCTTGACTTTTGCCGCTTAGAAACTGCACAGCCAACAATGAAAAGATTCCTCTTGCTTCCCCGCTACGCGCAGGATCACATTCTTTTGTGTCTCCAAGAGGCAGGATGCACAGCGGAGCTCTTCCACCAACTGCTCGCACACGACTGGGGCGGCGCCAGCGAAGCGCTTGGCTTTTCCCCGGCACTGTCAGCGCTCCTCGAAACAAGCACACGATGGCGCTGACGACTTGCAAAAGAAGGCCAAGCGCCTGGCGCTGCTCGAAACCACCCCAAGGGCAGAGGCAAGTTGCAAACGTCCCTGCACTCAAATCAACAGCACCTCAGGAGAAAAAGATTTCCCTCATCTTCCCCTTCCAAGAGCGGACTCTTCTTTCTACCGCACTCCAAGAGGCAGACAAACCTCTTTGGCCCAAACCAATCTTTGCCCTCTCGCAGATTCTGCCCACCAACTTGAAACCATCTGGCAAAAACAGAGCTCAAAACAGTGCGGGCTGAGGAAGATCTTGCTGCCTGCAACTTCAACTGCACCCCTCAAACTAGCAGCACACACGCTGTTCTCAGCACTTTCCTTCTCAGCTCTAGCTACCATCCTAAGCCTTCCCTCTCCCAGAGTCAGCATCCAAAGACAACGGCACCACGGACTGCTCACACACTAAAGGCACCAGGACAAAAGGCTCACAAGCTTGGCCTTTGCATTCCCACGGACAGCTCAACAGCTCTAAGCCAGAGAGAGCTCTGCCTCTTGGGAAAAGCCTTTAAAATCCCTAAGAGCACCTGATGTGCACATCCAAACCTGCTCTCCTTGCCAAAGAGAGCAACTACAAGCCCATCTCCAAAGAAACGGCATCCCCTCCTCCAAAATACAACACATCCATCCACTGATCCACCTCCAGTATTGAATAGATCCAACAGTTGCCCCTACACGCCCAGGGGCCAGAAGAGAAATGTCTTGCTGGACTATTCCTCCCAATGCTACCTTAACATCTGCTCCAGCAACAGTGGCACTATGTCCTTGCCTTGGCAAGGAAAGGCACTCCGAGTCTCTTGGCCTTGCCTTGCCTTCAGTACCTTGTCTAGTTCTTCTTAAGCTACCCTTGCTCTGCTTCCTTTGCCTCTGCTGCCTTGCCTTGCACTACCTACAACTTGCTGGCTTTGCTTTGCCCTGCCTACCACTCTTGCCCTCGCCTTCCATGCAGGCAAGGCGCTGCAAAGCAAGTGCAGGCAATTGTGGGCAAGTCAAGGGAGAGGTAAGCAAGGCCAGAGCAGTGAGGGGAAAGCAAATGGAGTGGTAGGCAAGAGAAGGCTCAGACGTTAGAGGCAAGGCTGGCCGTAGGAAGGGAAGTCCACTGATGGGTGGCCAGGCAGAAACAAGAAGGGCTCGGCAATCCAAGGCCCTGGAGGAAAGCAGTAGGCAGGTCAAGGGCAGGGCATGGACGTGCAAAGGAATGCAAGGCTCCAGAGAGCTAGCAGGGCAAGGCAAGGAAACTGTTGTGTTGCCAAGGCAAGGCAAGGATAGGCAAGGCAGGTGAGAAGTACATTCGAGGACTGCTGGTACACAAAAGCGGCCAGGACCAACTGCTCTGTGTGGCCTTGCTTGGCGAGGCAAGGCAATGAGGGTCCTAGAAGGAAAAGGAAAGGTGAGGCCAGAGCTAGACAAATGTGAAAGGAAGTCAGGTGGGGGATGGGTGAGCAAGTCAATGCAAGGCAGGGAAGAAAAGGCAGGTTGAGGGAAGGCTACAGAGGGGGCAGCAAGGAAACGCAAGGCATGGGGAAGCATGTGAGGAGTGAGTGCTGCCAGCCGGCTGGGATGGCAGGGGCGGGGCAACTGCAAGTAGCATGGCAGGGATGTGGAGGGGGGTGTTAGTGTGCGGGAGGTGGGTGTGTGTGTGTGTGTGTGCAGCGGAGTGCAGGGTAAGTGCAGGCGTGTGTGTATGTGCATAGGGGGGTTTTGTGCCAGGTGCTGTGCCGGGGGGAGCCGTCCCACCGCCAAGAAGGTGTGGGAGTGAAAGGAGTAACATAGATGTGTCTTTACAAAGAGACCGTGTGAATCCGTCCTTAGACAAGGCTAGGAATTTACTGGTAGGGGAGTAACAGAAGAAAGTCTTAGTTCTAGAAACTGTTACTAATCGACAGAGACTGTTGCTCAGCCAAGGCTGTGTTAAATTGCTGAACCTAGAGCAAGGCAGCAAAGACTTAATAGCATTAGGAATAGTTTCATTTTCTTCCTTTTCCATACCAAGAGGGGGGGTGCATATTAGAGGGGAGCCTAGAGTAGGCAGTTCCGGAAGTCTGTAATTCCCGAGTACCTCCGAGGGTGCTGTTGCCAGGAACTTCACATCAAAAGGGGGCTGCGTCCCGCAATCAGTTGAGAGACTCCATGGCAAAAGCCCCATGGCCTCTCCCTGTAGCTGAAGAATGTCACAGGCCTGCTCTGTCTCCTTTTTGGTGGATGAAGAAAGTCAGAAAGCAACACTTCTGCCAGAACTCTCCAAGATGCCCCCTTTGCTGGCAGTGACTCCATCACTGGCCGGGAAGCTGTCTTTTCTGCCAGAGGAGTTCGAGATACAGTTAAAAGCCGTGTGGCAGAGAAAAAAGGCAATACTTGGTTTACAAGGGATGGCAAACAAGAGATACCAGAAGCTTTGGCCCTACCAATAGTAAAAGAACTCCGTGAAGAGAGTCCTTGCACCTCCTGAGGATTGGCAGAAGCCTTCCTCATGCTGGATGGTGCTGGGGGTCTTTTTAGACTGGCAAAACGAGCTGTTGAAGGTTGCTTGATCTGTGCTAAAGCAAACAGCCAAGTTACAAAGTAACTTGCCAGGGGAGGGAGGCCTTGGGCTGCAGGTCCCTTTCCAAAGATGCCAGGTGGATTTTCCTGAGATGCCCCAAGTGGGAAGGCTTCATGTCTTCTGGTAATGGTATTGTCAGCTAGCAAGGTGGCCAGAAGCATTTCCAACTGCTTCAGCAACGACAGGATCAGGTATTAAGGCATTTTTGGAACAAATCATTCCAAGATACAGCATTGTAGAAGCAATAGACTCAGATAGGGGAACTCATTTGACAGGAAAGATCCTTCAAGGGGTTTTGGCTTCTTTAGGAACACAATGGAACCTCCATAGGCCCTGGCACCCCCAGAGCTCAGCTCGGGTAGAAAACAATGACTAGAGAAATAAACACCTTTTGAAGCTGGTAATAGAAACCAAGATGCCATGGCTAGGGCTTTGGACATTGGCTTTGGCGAGAATGAGAGCCCGAGCCAGAAGAGAGATTCCGTTCTCCCCCTTTCCATCGTTGTTATGAATTACCCGGCTAAGTCTCAGCCTAGTGGGGGAGTAGAGGTAAGTGATGTATATTTAAAACCATCTGTGGCCAGGATACTGCTTCTTGTGAAACCCCTTCAACAGGAAGCTCAGCTGGCACAAGCCCCACCTTTGGACTTTGCTGCTTGTAACATCCAACCAGGAGATTGAGTCCTAGTTAAGGAGTAGAAAGAAGCGCCAGTTGTTCTGAAATGGCGTGGCCCATTCCAAGTGTCACTGACGACAGAAACAGCCGTGAAGACAGCTGGACACAGGTGGACCCGTCACTCTCGGGTCAAGGTCTCTGAAGCCTCAGAGATTTGCACATCTCAGCTGGAGGAGAAGGCCGGGAGGCTGTGACTGACACTCTGCAGGAGTGGGCCGGAGCAGTAGCCAGTGCTTCGACATCAGAGGAAGCCCTGCGTGCCTACCCACAGACCACCTGCTGAAATAGTCTCTATGCGCATCCCTCCTCTAGAATGTCCACTCACTGGGGCGCTAATACTTGCTGGATTCTTTTATGTTAAGTGGTTTCTGTGTCTTCAATTGCCACAGGTGCTGCAGAAGACAACGGGAAAATTAGACTAGCTAATTAGATCACATGATTAAAATATTTTCCTTACTAGTTCTACTTTTATATGGTCAGCTAAGTTTAGGCCAGGAGTGGGAGAATCAATTTGCAGCCTTCTTAGCAGAAGAAGTAGCAAAAGTTTTTCACCTTAGCAATTGCTGGCTCTGTGGAGGGCCTGGAGGATCTGAAGAGTGCCTGTGGTTGGCTAGCCCAGCTGAACCTAAGTGGTGGCTCAACACCTGACATCAGGTCCATACTAGGACGGGATTTGGGGCCAAAGAAGGAAGTCCATGGCTATAGGAGAAGGTTTCACGAAGGATGTCTGGACTTCAGGTGGCTCTCTTGAAAGCTGTTTATTGCATAGGCAAAGTTCCAGCATTTCAGGGAGTGGCTATCCAGAGCCAGCCCTACAGCTGCCAGCTCCAGCTGTAGGCATACCTGAAGCCGCTTGCTGTTCAAGTTACAGAGCATTCTATACTTTTCTTTGCAGAGTATCTTAGCACGTAACAACCAATAAGCACCATACACAACACCTTGACATTGGCCTATAGCCTATCATAGCTACTACCATCACCATATTATAGTCATTATTATCCAATCACAAGAGTAAGTTACAATTTAAGCTTCCAGTGGAAAATTCTTAGACCTTTCTTCTTCTTGCTACATCAACATTTCTTGTTTGCCTGCCATATCTTTCTTTTTGGGAAAGACACCTTTTCTATTCACTTATGCTCTTCTTGAGACTTACTTACTTGGTGAAAAACATGTCTTTGTTTGTAATCACATACCTTTGTCCTGCTCCTAAAAATCTCCTTCCAACTCATCTCCAACCTTTGCCTTCTCAGTTACTCAGTGATCACTGTTTCAGCAAAACATCTTTTCTTCTACATCAAAACTTGCTTTCATTTCTACCTCATCCCCAGCTTCTACATTCTCAGACCTTTCTGCCAAGCCTACATACCTGTGAAACTTTCTTACCAAACTTTCATCCTCCCCAACACATGGCCACTTCATTCTTCTCCAACAGGCACTTAATGCCTAAACAGGACAGGGCGGGTCTATGTAGGAAAAGGCGTTTGTCAATTGACTTTCTCTCTGGCTTTAAACAATTGGGTTTGGACCCACAATTGCCCTCCTTACAATTGTTCCAAATATCAAGACAATTGCAATCAAAGAGCTGTTCAGCTCACTAATGGTAGCTGCGTAAGGTGTTCTTACCACACTTACCAAAAACATTTGGAAGCCTGTAAAGCAATGGGGAGGGACAAGGGGTTTTTTTGACCACCTATTTTTAAGCTGTCCCCACAAAAATCCCACAAGTAGAAGACATGTTGTTTGTGATTATCAGTGGGAATGGCAACAGCGGATTGGAACTCAAAGCCTTTTAGTGAGTTCTGCTCCAAATCCAAGCAAGCAACTTGCAGATGTAAATGTAGATGGGAACCCTGTGTGGGAGCTTGGAAATGCAAATGCTGTGACCCTTATGGTGGGGCAGCTATTGTTGGAGGACCGTTAGGCCAGGGAATTCTGCTGTATTTTGACCCACCAATTGATGACCAAGGGTAGGAAGGCCCCTTTGCTAATGGAACACGGGCTTTGAAAGGACATGATTGGATTTGTGGCCAACATGCTTAGCTCAGGTTACCTCCAAACTGGTCAGGGATATGGTGTATATCTTAGACCATTGTTCTTTTTGCTACTACAAATTCAGGGAAATCGCTTAGGAATCCAAATCTGTGATGATTTAATTAGAGAAAAGCAGTCAGCTGATGCAGCCTTGGCTGCAGGGAGCACCCCAGAAGGGGGAAAAGATGAATGGCCACCAGAACAAGTTACGCAACATGATGGACCAGCCACTTGGAAACCTAAGGAATTCATCCCAGATGCCTGGAAACCCATTTATCATTTGAATGAGATAATTAGGGTACAAGCTGTCTCAGAAATAATTACCAACCAGCCAGCCACAGCTCTTGATCGTCTTGCTGAGCAAGCCACTTCAATGAGGAAAGTGGTATTTTCAACATTGGATGGTATTAGATTATCTGTTAGCAGAAGAAGGAGGAGTTTGTGGGAAATTAAATGACTCGAGCTGCTGTTTGCAAGCAGATGACAGGGGGAAAGTGGTCAAATAACAGAGGAAATAACCTCAGCTCATGGACCTGTCCAAGTGTTGAAAAGATGGTAATGGGACATGTTTTCATGGTTAACTGGCCAGCTATGGGCTAAATGAATACCATTTCTCCTCTTCTATGCTATAGCAACTCGAATCTTTTGACCATGCGTGACACCATGCTGGGTGCAGCTCTTTCAGCAGGTGGTCAAGGGGATGCTGCTAGCAGCCATGCCTACCTGATCCAGAAATGACTACAAAAGGACAGAAAAGGATGTCACTGCAAATAATAGCAAAAGCCCAGAAGACTCAAGAAGAAAAAATTAAATCAATGGTAATTAAGGTTTGTAAAGACAAATACAGATTAAATAAAGAAAGGAGGGATTAAAAGGAATGAGATGGATGAGTCTTTACAAACAGACCGTGTGAATTGGCCTGTAGACAAGGCTAGGAACTTACGGGGAGTGAAGTAACAGAAGAAAGTATTAGTTCTCTAGAACTGTTACTAATCATCAGAGACTGTTGATTAATCAAGGCCGTGTTAAATTCCTGAACCTAGAGCAAGGCAACAAAGACTTAATAGAATTAGAAATGGTTTCTTTTTCTTTCTTTTCGATGCCAAATGGGGGGTGCATATTAGAGGAGGGCATAGAGTAGGCAGTTCTGGAAGTCTGTATCTCCCGAATACCTCAGCCAGTGGGGAAAAGGAAGAGGGTGCTGTGGCCAGGAACTTGACATCAAAAGGGGGCTGCATCCCGCAACCGTTTGACAGACCCCATGGGAAAAGCCCCATGGACTCTCCCTGTAGTCGAAGAATGTTGCAGGACTCCTCTGTCTCCTTTTCGGACATCAACCTCAGGCATGGTGGATTAATTTTCCCCAACGGCAGCGACCTGCTGCGTGGTCTCCGTGCTCCTCCCCAGCCCCCCGGGAGGTGTCAAATAGTTGCCGGCGGCTCCCACCGCGCGTTACAGACGGCTGCGCGGCGCCGGGGCTGCTCGCAGTGCTCCCCTGCCCCGCCAGGGCTGGCCGCGGGCTGCGGAGCCACCTCGCCACCGGCGCGGCCAGGGCCGGGGCCCTTCTCGACAGCAGCCGAGGGGCTGCGGAGCGGGCGGCTGCGGGACGATCAGCTCTTTTATGCCGCGCCGTGCTGCCGCCTCCATCTAGCTCCCCATCGCGCCGCCGGCCGACCCCGCCTGGCGCGTTCACGCTCGGCCGCGCTCGCCGCCCGCCCAGCCTCGCCGGAAGCTCTCCCGCCCGGGCCGTGCCCCGGCTCCGCCTGCGGCTCGGCAGGGCCCGGCCGCACGCGTGCTGCGTGGCTCGGAGCACCCGCGTTGCGCCGCAGGCGACGGGGAAGGCGGGGCGGGCCGGCGCCATGGTGGTAGCGCGAGGAGAGGAGCGCCCGGGCGGGGCGGCGAGTGGCGCGGCGGTGAGCGCTTCTGCTTGCTGTCGCTCGGCTGCCGCCCACGGCAGGTGCCGTGTGACCCCGCGGAGCGGCGGGGCCGGCCGGGCGGTGCGCGGCGAGGCTTTCGGCCAGCGGCGGCCGCAGCGACAGTCTGCTGGCACTGCCCGTGCCGGTGGAGAGAGCGGGGATCCGAGGCCGGCCTTCCTAGGGTAACGAGGGGCGACCGCCTTTGCCGCGCTGCCCTCCGTGCAGCACGTGGCCGATTCCGGCGAAGCCGGGGTCTCCGCAGCGGCGCGGGCGGGAGGGAGTGGGGAGCGCGCTCGGTGCTCTGCCGGCCGCTCCCGCCCAGCGCTGCGCTCCGCCGAGGCGTTTTCCCGCCCGTCCTGGGGAGGACACAAGGGACACCAAAGTTGGAGCTTAGCTGTCAGGGGCAACAACTTCCGTCCATTGGCGACCTCCTTTTCCCTCTGATTCAGCTACCTTGTGGTAGGTGCGATGGTGCTGAAGAAGAGTGGCGGCTGGGCACAGTTGCTGGCATAGGTGGTGCGAGAGCTCCACGCAAGCAGCTTTGAGTGGCATGTGTGAGGGTAGGAAGGTACGGCACCCACAGCTGAAGGTAAAAAAAGTCAGGGCATGTCATCAGCCGCAATCGTGCTAAGTTGTTCATCTTTGCAAACTGCTTGCCGAGTTGTTCCTTTTCTTAGGTAATGGGGGTTTGTATCAACCAGAACTGCATATGGTCAGTATTTGCAGAGAAGGTTACGTGGACTGTTGTTGAAGTGAGTGTAGCAGTTTCTATGGCATTCTGCAAAAAAAGGGACAGGTCTCTCTGCGTGCGTTCCCCAATTCTTAAGAAAAATGAAGTTAACAAAGCCCTGAAAAGAGGTTTTACAAAACTTCAGGGATTTTTTCCTACGAGTACTGTGGAGACAACCATAGTCACCTTGTCTTTCCAAAAGTGAAGGTTACATCTTTTTGTCCAAGAGCATCAAGTGCTTTTGATCAGCGTTTGTGTGCATGCATTAGCCTTGTTCTTGTTCTTCCTTGGAGAACTTTTACAATCCTCAGATGATCTGTGTAGGCTGCCGACTGCAGTGGTGAACTTGAAGGCTTCCAGCAGAAGGGAGATGCTGTCCACGTTTTGGATTTTCCTTAGTCTGAACCTTCAATGTCCAAGGCTTCACTTTTCAAGCAGTTGGAAGAGCTCCAAATGAAGATATGAACAGGTCTTAATTGACCTTGTCACCGCCTCAGTTCGTCAGGTAATGCTGCGCACTGGATTTAATTGCCTAGTGCAAGATGTGCTAAAAATATGTAAGAGTATCTCCTCGATTACCCTCCCAGAAGGGTTTGAATGGAGAACAAGGAGTTCCGAAGACAGGCATTTGGTGTACGAGAAGTAGAACTTAGTGGATTGCAGGGCACTGCATGCACAAATGTCTAAGGAGGATCCATCTTTTTATGCCCCATCTATGCTTGTTCTCATTTGAACTCCTGAACATTCTGGAGGTTGGTTTTGTTAGGGTTGTGGCTGGGGAAGGGGTGGTGGTGGGGGAGGGGTGGGTGTTGTTTCTGATCTTTTTAATTTCCAGGATAGTGTACAAAGAACTTGTGCCCACAACCAGCAGTATGAAGCAATGCAGGTATAAAAGAAGGTCACCGAAATGTCGGATAATATGAATCTGAAAGCGCTTCAGTATTTTACCCAGGAGTTTCACTGCAACAAGGTGATTGTCCTTGACAGAAATGTAGTGGCAGGCTTATGCCATGCTAGAAGTGATGACCTTTCTCTGCCCCAAATTGACCAGCAAGATCTTTTGGCTCTTGATTGAAACCCCTGAGCCAGCTGTGTTTCAGGCTGCAGAAGCTGCAGGTGTTGTGGCAGACGCGGGGTGCAGCCCTGCCTGCCGGTCCCGACCTGGCGCACGCCGGTGGCAGCCGTCAGCACCTGGGGTCCCCTGGAAGGGGGATTTAATCATTTCTTCTCTAGCATTTGCTTGTGTTTTGTCAAGATTCTTTAATTCACTAAATAGTAAATTTAAAAAATTAGCTGAAAGATAATAATTTTGAAGTCTTCTGAGGCAGAACTGGGAAGGTTAGAACATATTTGTATGATTTCAAATATGTATAAATTCTTAAATGACAAACGTTAACAAACTGTCAATGCAAGCAATTATGGTGACACTTTACATTTCATTGGTTTTCGTGCAGCTCCATCCCATGTGTTGGTAGGTCCTTAAAAAGTGAAAATTGGGCCCACTAGACCGATTATTAAAAAGAAGTACAACTCCTTGGGGCTAACACAAAGGGACAGCGTCCACGTGAGTAAATGGTTATCACATTTAGATGTGATTCTGCTGCTTGCACTTTCTCTGCCCTCAAACTGCTTTCTTTATCGTCAATGCAGGGATGTTTGACATTCTTAGAAAAGAGAAAAGAAACAGATTTCCTCAAAAAAAAAAAAAAAAAAAAAAAACAACAGGTGAAATTAATGCAATGTTAATTGCATTAATTTATTCAGGTGGAGTTTTAGTTTTTATTCTATGAAGTGCTTGTTGCACCACTTTTGTTGTTTCCCACAGATTTGGAGCGGGATTTCCTCCAGTTGATTGTTCAGCAGAGGGAGTGAGACTGCCTTCAAAAGTTTTGCAGGAGTTGCATCTGTGAATCGGGCACGTGAGTTGCCTTTTTTTTTCCCCCCAGATTTTCGTAGGCTTCTGTTTTTCACCGTGGATCAGTTCACCTTGGATCAGTTTGCTCTTTTTGTTCCAGTGATTTTTCTTTTGGACATTTGTCACGATCCGTTAATACAAGTAAGGGTCGTGATGGTTTGTTTACAGATCTCCGAGTGCAAAAGGACACAAGGGATTTCAGTTTTAATCAAAACAGTGCACCTTTGTTAAGTACCCACAACACGGTAATGCGATAGAGGAGAGAAAGAGAGAGAGAGAGAAAGAAAAACAAAGTAAAAGAGTAGAGAGGAAGAAAGGGGGGGTAATGGCTACCAACGGATGAGATGAAGTCCTCGTGCTCTGCTGCCAATAGATTTGTCTTCTTTCCGTGGGGAGATCTCATCTCAGTTATTTCAGAAAGTCCCTTTATAGGCCTTTTTTGAAACGAGGGCCAACTGGCCAAGACCATATCTGTGTTTTGTAATAACATTGCAAAACTAAAAGCTAGCCCTAACTATCCCAGGTACATACCAAGCATGCCTTTCTCCTATGCTAACTATACTGCCTGCTATGGTTTGCGGCCTAGCAGCGTTAGCGCGTCTACTTCTGGCATGAGTTTAGCAGTGCTCTCGCTTCTGCTTTCTAGCTGTATCCCCACATCTCGCCCTTTTCCCCAAGAGGTGGGGCAAATCTACAGCCGTTGTTATGAGGCCCGTTGCTTTGGGAAACAGGTACAGGACAGGTGTAGAGGACAGGTCATTCCTTTCCGCTTCAGCGCAGTCCTTCCCGCCTGGGCAGCAAGAACGGCGCAGTCCACTGTGACCTGCACAAATTTCCTCAGGAATGCGTACCAGTTCCCAGCGGGCACACCTGCAGGCAACAGTTGGCAGACATCCCACCTTAGGCAGGTCGGAACTCCTGTGTTTAGCCTCTGTTCTCGGCGATGATCGTGAGGCAGATGAGGGATCTTCAGACCGTCTCTTACACCACCCCATGACTCACGATTGTCATCAGGAGAGCTCCATCAGCACGATTTCGTAGTGTTGTTGCGAAGTCTTCAGGACTCGTTAATGTTGGTAGCATATCCCAGAAAAGGGTAGAGAAAATAAGAAAAGAGAAAGAAAAGGAAAAAGAAGGAATAAGTAATTTTTAATCAAAATACACCTGTAATTTTTAATCATGTCTTATCTTATTTTAATACTCATGTAGTTCATCTTGTGTCAATAACCTTAGGGGTGTCCACAGTGGATGGGATAGTGTCCAAATTGTGCACATCTATTACAGATGTCAACCGTTTCATCATTCTGCAATTCATGATGTGTAAGATTGCTGATAAAACAAACCCAATCAAAACTAAAATCAAGAGAACAAGGATGGGATGACACAATTTGTTCAGGACACCTGTAGCAGTAGGTGAGCACCCAAAAGGAGTATCCCACCAGCTGTGTCCAGCATCTTTCTTTCCTCTGTCTAGAAAACAATGTGTTTCTTTCCCATTGTGATGAACAGTTACCAAGGTTTTCTGTCTGTTTTTCTTGATCTTTTCCAAAATTCCAATGAAATCCTGGTGAAGCAACAAGTGCTTTACCTAAGTAAGGTTCATCCCAGTGGGGGTAGGCAATAATTGGTGGATCACTGTGTAATTGGACTGTAAAATACAATAAGAAGTAAGTGGGGCTAAATAAGAGAAATCACATCCTGTGCTTTTAGTCAAGTTACAAACACAAGAATTTGAATGAGTTTTAGTATCTACAACTAAATTTTCTAGAAATACCTTATCACATGCAGTTCTTAAGCATGCACATCCATTGCCTATATACACAAGCACTGTTTCAGGAATCTTGTTAGGATGAATTTCAAAAGGACAGACACTTTGTTCTGTGTCCAAACAAATGTCTTGAGGTCTAATTGCACTGCTTTCACAGATAAACCCTTGTTGTTCTCGGACAATACAAGTTTCCAAATTAACAGTTTGCCACTTCTTCCCAGTTTGACGGGCCCATTCTCTGTGCTGGAAAGGGTAGAGAATAGCTGCATCATGGTTCAGCCCTAATGCAATGATAGGGACTATCCAATGCACTGAAGCATTACGTATGGTTAGTACAAAGGCTGTGGCTGTGTTTGTGATGGGATTGTAGGTAAAATTCACTAAATTCCACCAGGATTGGAATTCTCTTTCAAAATCAGTGGCACCGTCCCAGATTATTTTCCGAATTTCAGTAGGAAAAGTGCCTTCTTTGCCTTCTCTTACAATTGAGGCAGCAACGGACTGCATCCACAATTGAGCCTGGACGCAGCTGAGAGCCAAAGAGATGTTGTTTTGCGTAGCACGGAGCATGCCAATTATCAATTTGTGGTCATTCACATTTACCTTTTCTCAATTTGGTAATATGTTTGATAACAAGCGCTGATGGGTTGTTGTATTTTAGTCAAATCTGTAGTTGTGGCAGCCAATTTATTCATTAGCACTTCTGAATCAATACTATTTAAGATTCCCAATCCTGTTCCCACAACGCCGGTTATGTCTCTTTGCGTCCGTTTCTTAGAAGGGTTCCGCTTTTGCAACCCGGTTGTCTGCCCCTTGAAGGAAGTTTGCAGAAAAGGTGAACAAGCTGGCTGAATTTCTGAGGCATTGTTTTGCATCAGCAACTTGACTTGTTTAAGGGACCATGCCGGATTGAGCAATAGTTGTTGTTGGCCTGTTTCTGTGATTATACGTGGTCCAATTTCAAAAATTCTCGGGCTTAGCATGACCGGTGGTTGGGTGGTAGGTATTGCAACATCGACTTTGAGTTCCCCCCAGTATTTTGTATTGTTTTTACCACACGTGACTTTATGGGGAAATTGTACAGCAATTAAGGTTTAGCCAACAATCTTGATTTTGAATTTCACCAAACAAAACACGGCCATGAGGTCCAATGCTATAACTGTGTACAGGTTCGGTAAAAAATTCAGCAATTAATCCACATCGTATTGTAACATCGTCACCTCGGGTTACCTTAAAGGGTGGAAAAACTTTATTCTTGTCATCTAACACAAGGGGGGTACTTATACCGTGGTATGTGATTACTGCACTCAGTATGGGCTTTGCTGCGGCGTTTATTTTGAATTTATAAGTTAAACCTGTCAGACTTGGCTGATCTGCCGGGTTATTTTGCCAATTGCATGTTGCATAGGTTGGTTTGGTTAGAGGAAAGTTATACCAGCAGTCAGTTAGTTTGTTTCTGCGAAGCTTTGTGATTTCCACATTGTTGGTACTGGGGCCTAAGGTGTAGTTACCGACATTCTTCTGACAACCACACAGGATGAAGGGGGTTTGTTTGTCACACACCCACTCCGTTGTAGGGCAGAGTTTGGCCGTAATGTTGGGGTGCAAATCACTTTTCCCATCTGGTTTTAGAAAATTTCCAGCGATTGCAATGGTGGAAGCTTTCTGGTAAAGAGATCCTTCTACTTTCCTGCATCCTACCTTAATTTTTTCACCTCCTGTTCCTTTTAGGATTCTAGTCCAATCCTTCAAGTCCCATCCCCATTCACTGGGACGGTATACCTCAGAGTCGTGCAGTGCTACAGTGGCTAGGTTCGGGCAACGATCTCTGGGATAGGATCCTAGAGCACTAGTGTACCTAATGGTAGCTTCAGACCATGGCCACTCAGCTGGTTTTTGGCCCTGGTGTTGTGGTAGGATGCAGAAAAGTATCACTAGTCTTATCATGGTTTATGTGCTCATGTCCCTCGGAGTTCTTCTGTGAAAAGTGAACACAACAGAGTCTGCCACCGAAAGGCAGAAAATTAGAATGATGGAATTATGCAGCGTGTATGTATCCGATGCTCTCTCCCTAGGGCATCAGAGGCTAGCCATGCATATTTATTCAGAGGGCGTTTTAGCACTAGTGGTACTTCTCCTACGGTAGGGAGATCTACCGAAACAGGTTGTCCAGGGTAGTGTGCAGGATTCTTAGGATCATTTGGTCCCTGCAGTGAGAGAATTATGCTTGGAGCTGTTGGGAAAAAGACAGTGATTTTGGGACACCCGTTTACCCCCCATCTATCATTCACACCTTTCACAGCTTCCCATAGCCGAACATCCCAATTTCCCTCCTGTGGTTTCAAAAGTCCTTTCAAGAGACCATTGGTCCTTTCTACAATGCCGTTAGCTTGAGGGTAGTAAGGAGTGTGAAAAGTCCGTTTAATCCCTTCACCTTTTGCCCAGTCCTGTACAACTTTGGCAGTAAAGTGAGACCCATGATCAGATTGAATTTCTTGTGGTTTTGGGAAAGTTCCAAACCATGCCTGCAATGCTTTAACAGTATGATCTCCTGTAGCTCTTTTAAAAGCATTGGCCTGGACTAACCCAGATATCATCTCTACTCCTACCAGCCCAAAGTGTTTACCTCCTGACTTTTTAAAAGGCCATGCTTCCCGTAAGCCTTTACCCTTTCTTAAATGCAGAGGGTCATCTTCCAAAGGGTGTCTTTCTAGCCGTCTGCGACGTTGTTCACAGGCTGACATGCATGTTTTACACATTTCTCTGGTAACAGACCAACCGCGAGCAAGGGCTTCTTTGTACAAATCTTTTGCACCTGTGCGTTGTCTTTTTACATGCAACCATTCTAAGAAGTGCTCCCAGTCCTCTGTAATTTGATCTTTTTTCACAGGACTTAGTCTTGCTAATTCGTCAGCTCTAGTGTTCCACTCTCCTGCTGGATTTCCATCTGTCTGGTGAGAGGCTACCCACTCCACGGCAAAATTCCCTGGACTTGCAATACTTAGAATTTCTTGCTACTTCTCCTTTTGCCATACTGGGATTCTGTTAACTTCACAATCCTTTTGCTGCCAAAAAGGAAGCCACTCAGTCCATCCCTTAAACACAGCATAGGAATAATCGGTGTAGATACAGACAGGAGAAGTATTCTGTGCCTCACGTTGGAAAACACTCCAAACAGCTATCAGCTTGCCAACTTGGGCACTGCCTTCCCCCTCTGTGATAATTCCTTCACCTGAGGAAGTGTGGAGGGCTACAGCCTTATGTTTCCACACCTTTCCTTCTCGCTTGGCAGAAGCATCCGTAAGCCAAGAATTTGCTGACCGTTTGGGGGAAAAAGGAGGGGCTACTCTAATGACTGAGGCAGGTTTGTCCTGGCTGCTACCCAAGTTTTCAGTTTCTTGGATTGCCAGATTTTTTACAGCTCCTTCAGTTCTTGAGAAGACGCTACAATCATGTTCAATCTGAGCATACCACTTCCTTACTGAGGTCCTCTGGGCCACCCCGTCAGGTGGGGGTGGTGCCAGTAGAGACAGCCTTAATAACTTTGAAAGGGCCTCTCAAAACAATTGGTTGTTGTTGTGCAATCTTCTCCGCTTCTAGGAGAGCTAAGCTAACCACAAACAATCCTTTCTCCCAGGTAGTGTACCTTTTTTCAGCATCTTTAAAGCCACGGGAGTAAAAACCAAGAGGCTTCGTCGGACCCTCAGGACCCCGCTGCCATATGTGTACTGACAACCCTGAGGAGACCTGAAAAGCATCTGTGGGATGAATAGGGCCCAGGGCTTGGTGAGGCTGTTGCTTCAAAAACCAACAATTGCCGTGCTTCTTCTTGGGAAGCACTCCATTCCCATTTTGTCCCTTTTCTTAACAAGTTGTAAAGAGGTCTGGCAATTATGGAAAATCTGGGATGTGTTTTCTCCGGAGCACTAATACACATCCTAAAGCATGTTGGAGATCTTTTTTGGATTCAGGCATTTTAATCTGATCTGAAGAGGTTAGGGTATCAGGTGGGATACGTGTCATACCTCCTTTCCACCAAATTCCCAACAATTTCACTTCATGTGAAGGGGTTTGGGTTTTTTCTGAGGGAATTTGCAAATCAAGGCTTTCTAAGTGGGAGGTTATTTTCTGTTGGGTATCTCTCACTTCTTCTATTTCATCTCCTCCCACAAGGGTCTCATCAGTGTGTTGATGAACAGCTAGATTGTCCGCTTTGGGTACTTTTTCGAACTCTTGGGCTAAAGCGTGATGAGCCAGGGTAGGAGAATGTTTGTACCCTTGGCGAAGCCTAGTGAAAGTGTGTTGCTGTCCTTGCCATGCGAAAGCAAAACGGTCCATATCTTCTGGCTGTAAAGGTGTCGTAAAAAACATGTCTTTGACATCTACAGGTGGCATGACTGAATGAGCCTTTTCTTGAATCAATGTTATGAATTCTGCTAGATTTGGGACTGCTGCTGTAAGAGGGTCTGTGTTAGCATTTAGCCTACGAAAATCTATTGTCAGCCTCCACTTCCCATTAGGATTTTGCACTGGCCACACCGGAGAATTGAAAGGAGAATGGGTATGAAGTATTACTCCTTGTTGTCGTAGCTCCTGTATCACTGGCTTGATACCCTCTTTGGCACCCAGGGGAAGGAGGTATTGTTTCACATTAGTTACTTTGCTGAATGGTAGGGAGGCTGCAGCTTGGAGCAGTCTGATGTTAAAATGTGGTGTGCCAAAAGACCACAGAAGACCCTCTGAGTCCTCCCACTGCCTCCTAGCAAGGGCATTCAGCCCTAATAAATTGGTTGGAATATCTCCAATCACCCCATGGATGGAGAGTTGGTTTTCCTCTCCAGGCAAAGGGAGCTTGACTAAGGCCCCATTCATAGATTCTGTTGTTGTGCCCAAGGCACTTAAAACACAATATCGGTTCTTTGTTGGAACAATTCCACACCTCTGGGCATCTTTCTTTGTCAGCGCAGAAATTTGTACCCCAGTGTCAATCAGAAAAGTTACAGGTGCCCGTTTAGGACTTGTAATAGCTGTGATCGTTATATCTCCCGTTTTATTTTTAGTGAGCATTCTCAGGTATACCTATGCTCCGTTTCTTTGCCCACTGACAAGAAACAGAGGGTCTAGTTTCCCTGGTTTTGAGGAAGAATCTGTTCTGGCTCATTGGCCGGACTTTGAGGGAGAAGTGGCTTTGACTCACTGCCCAGATTCTGAGGGAGGAGGGGTGCACTGGGTTGAAGTGACGGATTGGGTAGAAGGGGCTTTTGGCAGTGCCAGTTAGACACTACCTTACTCAACTGATCAAGGGCTAAGCCATCCATCGCATTTCTGGGGACCCCCTTTTTGATACCTAATAAGCACCAATGCTGACGGTTAGGGATCTCTGGTTACATTCTTTGGTTTTTCACTATGAGGAGCCCTAATGTACCTGACACCTTTTGTTTTTTCTGATTTTTCCTCTGGGATTTTTATCGGTCCATATTTCCTACTGTAATTAATCAGATCTTCTTCAACCTCACTCCATGTCCAAGCTTTGCAATCACCGGCAGGTGAATTTGATTGTGAACCTGGCGGCTGAGAGGGGGTTGAATATGGAGTAAACCCAGGATCGGTAGATGCAGTTTGATCGCTCGGGTTTCCAAGGAATATGTCCAACCTCTCTACAGGACCTGCAGCAGCTATGGTTTTTTGCAGGACAGCTGCTGTAGATTGGAGTGATTCTGGAAGGCCTCGAATTAAAGGGGTCATCAGTTCAGGTTTCACAGGTAATTGCGTGGGGGATTCATATCCAGGAGTTAATTTCCTTTCATGGATCATTTGCAGACAGGCGGCTTTGTGGACGCTTTCTAGAAGTTGATCAGGGGTACCAACTGTAGCGAAAGGGTCTCCCCTTTCTAAAGGATTGAGTCCCCCGGCCCAGAAAGCTGTGCGCTGAGTCAGCGACCATGTGTTACGTTTGTCTCCTGTTGTTAAGAGAACTCCATGTCCCCAGTATCCACTGGCCTCCTGTTCAGTGAATTGAATTTGGTCTCCTCCGGTGAGAGACACTTGGAAGACATATTCCGTCTCAGCTTCGTGGGGAAGCCGCCCGTACTCCTTTTTTAACTTCGCCAACTCAGGAGCAGTGTATGGTATTTGTTTAGTGGTGATATGCGGTTCAAAATCTTCATCATTGATATAATTATATTCTGTTTTAATTAGAGGTCCCATAGGAGGGCAGCAGTTTTCCCCACAATTTTTCACTAGCACTAGTTCTTCCTGGGGGTATATTTGGTTAATGTGAGGAGTTTTCTTTTCCTCTTTCTCTTTTGGTGAGTCAGCATTCTTTGAATTCTTAAAATATTCCTCCCTCAAAGCAGCCCGCAGCAAATGATTTTCATTCCTTTCTTCATCTGATTGTTCCTGTAAAATTTCCACTAGGTTTTGAAGGGAATCTGTGGTTGCTTTCTCTTCACTACATCGCTTAAAGCAGTGATCTATAGCTGCTGTAAGGCATGCTCCTGAAACAGATTTAGGAGCAGATTATGGTTTTATTTTGGCCAAATTTAAACTTTGTCTCATGTTGGAATGAACATATTCTATCAGTCACACTCTCCAAATTAAACCAGTTATTTTGAGCCCATTCTTCCCCTGCCGGAGAGGGCCGGGCATTATGTTTTGCTAGCAGAGCATAAAATGCAGCTTTATTATTTGCACTAGGGTTTTCAGTCATTTTATAAAGGGATCAAAACCACTACAGGGAGGTAAAACCTAATTACACATTGCGACACAAACAGCTTTGCCGTGTCGCCCTTCGCTTCCCTGGGTGGGTGAAGAGACCAAAATCTGCCTGGGAGGTACTCCTTAAGTTACTTACGGTTGTCTCTTCGCTACACCAAGCAGTCCAAATTCACACACGCCCACCAAAACAGTTCCCCCTTTTACACTAAGAGATCTTTTTGTGGAAAATCTGAAGACAGAGCCCTCAGTTGAGTATGGGGTGCTTTTCACCTAGGCGTGTGCAGTTTGTGGGAAATTCGAGTCGTCCCCCTGTAAAGGATGCAGGATGTTTTGTCCACTAAATATCAAGTAGCAAGAAACCAGCTGCCTATACCCAGATAAGAGTCAGAGACAAATATGTGCTTGCCTAATCCCTATCTGTACTTGCTTAATCAGCTTTTAGTTCCAGGACCTTGAGCATAATGACCATACAAGGAAAGGACAACCAAAAGACACTGGAGGATGACTACTAACCTTCATTCTGCAACCACCAGGAGGAAAAAAAGACCCCCTAGCAACAAGTCACACATGCGCAGAATACCATGAAAAAGACACGTTAACAGGAAAAGAGACTGTATAAGAAGGAACTGGAACTGGCGAAAAGCACGGCAGTTGGTGGAGTGGAGACTCCCCTGCCGCCCAGCGCTGTATTTGCTTTTGCCTTGCTTGCTTGCTGTTAATAAATAAAATTGTAATTAGCAGATTGAGTCTCGGAATTCATTACACCCCTTGCTTTCTAGACACCGCTCACCCTTTGCGGGGTGTCAGGCTAGGTGCGGCTGGAGTGAAACGTCCTTCCCCTATTACAGACTACACACAACCTTGCAACCCCTTCTGTCTGTCAGAAATCCTGTCCGTGATGCCAGTTTAATGTCACGATCTGCTAATAGAAGTGAGGGTCGTGATGGTTTGTTTACAGATCTCCGAGTGCAAAAGGACACAAGGGATTTCAGTTTTAATCACCTTTTCACCTTTGTTAAGTACCCACAACATGGTAATGTGATAGAGGAGAGAAAGAGAGAGAGAGAGAGAAAGAAAAACAAAGTAAAAGAGTAGAGAGGAAGAAAGGGGGGGCAATGGCTACCAACAGATGAGACGAAGTCCTCGTGCTCTGCTGCCAATAGATTTGTCTTCTTTCCGTGGGGAGATCTCATCTCAGTTATTTCAGAAAGTCCCTTTATAGCCCTTTTTCGAAACGAGGGCCAACTGGCCAAGACCGTATCTATGTTTCGTAATAACATTGCAAAACTAAAAGCTAGCCCTAACTATCACAGGTACATACCAAGCATGCCTTTCTCCTATGCTAACTATGATTTACCAAAATATGAATATCGATCTAATATCGATATCCAACTGAGATGGACAAAAACTCTTAACAGTTTAGAGTTAGAAAGTGTATGTTTTATTTTTGCGTGGGATAGCTCCCTAAGTCGCAGGCCCTGATACAAGCAAACATGATACCTTTTATTTCCACGTATTATGAATATCCAAAATACAAAATGCGTATTCATAGTGTTGACACCTCCCATTCTCCGCTTTGTATGGAAATGAGCTTACATGTCATTAAGCATGCGTAGCGTGTGATCTGAATGGAGTCGGTGGTCTTGAATTGGGTCAGTGGTCCTAAGGAAGATGAAGTAACTCATCTTCCTCACTCTGACCTTTATGCCTTTCTGAGTTTTAACAATTCTAATTACTTTAGTGACCTCTAAGTTTCTTCTTGCGTGACTTTTGGATGGGCTCCCACAAAGGGAGGAAATTGGTAATTGTCTTTATTCTATACACCAACTTATCAATGTTTCTGCTCATTATTCTAAGCACAGCTAAACAAACATGCAAATGACAGATCATCAGTTCAGACTAAAGAAAATCCAAAACGTGGACAGCATCTCCCTTCTGCTGGAAGCCTTGAAGTTCACCACTGCAGTCTGCAGCCTACACAGATCATCTGAGGATTGTAAAAGTTCTCCAAGGAAGAACAAGAACAAGGCTAATGCATGCACACAAACGCTGATCAAAAGCACTTGATGCTCTTGGACAAAAAGATGTAACCTTCACTTTTGGAAAGACAAGGTGACTATGGTTGTCTCCACAGTACTCGTAGGAAAAAATCCCTGAAGTTTGGTAAAACCTCTTTTCAGGGCTTTGTTAACTTCATTTTTGTTAAGAATTGGGGAAAGCAGAGAGACCTGTCCCTTTTTTTGCAGAATGCCATAGAAACTGCTACACTCACTTCAACAACAGTCCACGTAACCTTCTCTGCAAATACTGACCCTATGCAGTTCTGGTTGATACAAACCCCCATTACCTAAGAAAAGGAACAACTCGGCAAGCAGTTTGCAAAGATGAACAACTTAGCACGATTGCGGCTGATGACATGCCCTGACTTTTTTTACCTTCAGCTGTGGGTGCCGTACCTTCCTACCCTCGCACATGCCACTCCAAGCTGCTTGCGTGGAGCTCTCGCACCACCTATGCCAGCAACTGTGCCCAGCCGCCACCCTTCTTCAGCACCATCGCACCTACCACAAGGTAGCTGAATCAGAGGGAAAAGGAGGTCGCCAGTGGAGGGAAGTTGTTCCCCCTGACAGCTAAGCTCCGACTCCGGGGTCCCTTATGTCCTTCCCAGGACGGGCGGGAAAACGCCTCGGCGGAGCGCAGCGCTGGGCGGGAGCGGCCGGCAGAGCACCGAGCGCGCTCCCCACTCCCTCCCGCCCGCGCCGCTGCGGAGACCCCGGCTTCGCCGGAATCGGCCACGTGCTGCACGGAGGGCAGCGCGGCAAAGGCGGTCGCCCCTCGTTACCCTAGGAAGGCCGGCCTCGGATCCCCGCTCTCTCCACCGGCACGGGCAGTGCCAGCAGACTGTCGCTGCGGCCGCCGCTGGCCGAAAGCCTCGCCGCGCACCGCCCGGCCGGCCCCGCCGCTCCGCGGGGTCACACGGCACCTGCCGTGGGCGGCAGCCGAGCGACAGCAAGCAGAAGCGCTCACCGCCGCGCCACTCGCCGCCCCGCCCGGGCGCTCCTCTCCTCGCGCTACCACCATGGCGCCGGCCCGCCCCGCCTTCCCCGTCGCCTGCGGCGCAACGCGGGTGCTCCGAGCCACGCAGCACGCGTGCGGCCGGGCCCTGCCGAGCCGCAGGCGGAGCCGGGGCACGGCCCGGGCGGGAGAGCTTCCGGCGAGGCTGGGCGGGCGGCGAGCGCGGCCGAGCGTGAACGCGCCAGGCGGGGTCGGCCGGCGGCGCGATGGGGAGCTAGATGGAGGCGGCAGCACCGCGCGGCATAAAAGAGCTGATCGTCCCGCAGCCGCCCGCTCCGCAGCCCCTCGGCTGCTGTCGAGAAGGGCCCCGGCCCTGGCCGCGCCGGTGGCGAGGTGGCTCCGCAGACCTCAGGCAGCCCTGGCGGGGCAGGGGAGCACTGCGAGCAGCCCCGGGGCCTCGCAGCCGTCTGTAACGCGCGGTGGGAGCCGCCGGCAACTATTTTGCACCTCCCGGGGGGCTGGGGAGGAGCACGGAGACCACGCAGCAGGTCGCTGCCGTTAGGGAAAATTAATCCACCATGCCTGAGGTTGATGTCCGAAAAGGAGACAGAGGAGTCCTGCAACATTCTTCGACTACAGGGAGAGTCCATGGGGCTTTTCCCATGGGGTCTGTCAAACGGTTGCGGGATGCAGCCCCCTTTTGATGTCAAGTTCCCAGCCACAGCACCCTCTTCCCCACTGGCTGAGGTATTCGGGAGATACAGACTTCCAGAACTGCCTACTCTATGCCCTCCTCTAATATGCACCCCCCTTTTGGCATGGAAAAGAAAGAAAAAGAAACCATTCCTAATTCTATTAAGTCTTTGTTGCCTTGCTCTGGGTTCAGGAATTTAACACGGCCTTGATTAATCAACAGTCTCTGATGATTAGTAGCAGTTCTAGAGAACTAATACTTTCTTCTGTTACTTCACTCCGCATAAGTTCCTAGCCTTGTCTACAGGCCAATTCACACGGTCTGTTTGTAAAGACTCATCCATCTCATTCCTTTTAATCCCTCCTTTCTTTATTTAATCTGTATTTGTCTTTACAAACCTTAATTACCATTGATTTAATTTTTTCTTCTTGAGTCTTCTGGGATTTTGCTATTATTTGCAGTGACATCCTCTTCTGTCCTTTTGTAGTCGTTTCTGGATCAGGTAGGCATGGCTGCTACCTGCTGAAAGAGCTGCACCCAGCATGGTGTCACGTATGGTCAAAAGATTCGAGTTGCTATAGCATAGAAGAGGAGAAATGGTATTCATTTAGTGTTGGGGTCTCCCCCCCTGCCATGGAGCCCTGGGCGATGGGCCCTGGGGGGTAGACACAGGGTTTCCCTGCCCCTGGTCAGCTTCATTCCCCCTTGGTTGGTTTGTGTTCCCCGGTGTGGCCAAGGACCCTCGGGTCCCGTGACTGGGGGAGTTCCTGAGCAGAGCCCCGGCCATGTGGCTGAAGAAATAAAGACCTCTGAAACATCTACCACCAATCTGTCCATATCTACTTCTTTTCCACGGGATTCCTGGTTTGATATAGGCGTGTTACAGTAATCCCTGCTGTAACAATTTAGCCCATAGCTGGCCAGTTAGCCAGGAAAACATGTCCCATTACCATCCTTTCAACACTTGGACAGGTCCATGAGCTGAGGTTATTTCCTCTGTTATTTGTTTGACCACTTTTCCGCTGTCATCTGCTTGCAAACAGCAGCTTGAGTCATTTAATTTCCCACAAACTCCTCCTTCTTCTGCTAACAGATAATCTAATACCATCCAATGTTGAAATACCGCTTTCTTCATTGAAGTGGGTTGCTCAGCAAGACGATCAAGAGCTGTGGCAGGCTGGTTGGTAATTATTTCTGAGGCAGCTTGTAACCTAATTATCTCATTCAAATGATAAATGGGTTCCCAGGCATCTGGGATTAATTCCTTAGGTTTCCAAGTGGCTGGTCCATCATGTTGCGTAACTTGTTCTGGTGGCCATTCATCTTTTCCCCCTTCTGGGGTGCTCCCTGCAGCCAAGGCTGCATCAGCTGACTGCTTTTCTCTAATTAAATCATCACAGATTTGGATTCCTAAGCGACTTCCCTGAATTTGTAGTAGCAAAAAGAACAATGGTCTAAGATATACACCATATCCCTGACCAGTTTGGAGGTAACCTGAGCTAAGCATGTTGGCCACAAATCCAATCATGTCCTTTCAAAGCCCGTGTTCCATTAGCAAAGGGGCCTTCCTACCCTTGGTCATCAATTGGTGGGTCAAAATACAGCAGGATTCCCTGGCCTAACGGTCCTCCAACAATAGCTGCCCCACCATAAGGGTCACAGCATTTGCATTTCCAAGCTCCCACACAGGGTTCCCATCTACATTTACATCTGCAAGTTGCTTGCTTGGATTTGGAGCAGAACTCACTAAAAGGCTTTGAGTTCCAATCCGCTGTTGCCATTCCCACTGATAATCACAAACAACATGTCTTCTACTTGTGGGATTTTTGTGGGGACAGCTTAAAAATAGGTGGTCAAAAAAACCCCTTGTCCCTCCCCATTGCTTTACAGGCTTCCAAATGTTTTTGGTAAGTGTGGTAAGAACACCTTACAGCAGCTACCATTAGTGAGCTGAACAGCTCTTTGATTGCAATTGTCTTGATGTTTGGAACAATTGTAAGGAGGGCAATTGTGGGTCCAAACCCAATTGTTTAAAGCCAGAGGGAAAGTCAATTGACAAACGCCTTTTCCTACATAGACCCGCCCTGTCCTGTTTAGGCCTGTTGGAGAAGAATGAAGTGGCCATGTGTTGGGGAGGATGAAAGTTTGGTAAGAAAGTTTCACAGGTATGTAGGCTTGGCAGCAAGGTGTGAGAATGTAGAAGCTGGGGATGAGGTAGAAATGAAAGCAAGTTTTGATGTAGAAGAAAAGATGTTTTGCTGAAACAGTGATTGCTGAGTAACTGAGAAGGCAAAGGTTGGAGATGAGTTGGAAGGAGATTTTTAGGAGCAGGACAAAGGTATGTGATTACAAACAAAGACATGTTTTTCACCAAGTAAGTAAGTCTCAAGAAGAGCATAAGTGAATAGAAAAGGTGTCTTTCCCAAAGGGAAAGATATGGCAGGCAAACAAGAAATGTTGATGTAGCAAGAAGAAGAAAGGTCTAAGAATTTTCCACTGGAAGCTTAAATTGTAACTTACTCTTGTGATTGGATAATAATGACTATAATATGGTGATGGTAGTAGCTATGATAGGCTATAGGCCAATGTCAAGGTATTGTGTATGGTGCTTATTGGTTGTTACGTGCTAAAATACTCTGCAAAGAAAAGTATAGAATGCTCTGTAACTTGAACAGCAAGCGGCTTCAGGTATGCCTACAACTGGAGCTGGCAGCTGTAGGGCTGGCTCTGGATAGCCACTCCCTGAAATGCTGTAACTTTGCCTATGCAATAAACAGCTTTCAAGAGAGCCACCTGAAGTCCAGACATCCTTCGTGAAACCTTCTCCTATAGCCATGGACTTCCTTCTTTGGCCCAAAATCCCGTCCTAGTATGGACCTGATGTCAGGTGTTGAGCCACCACTTAGGTTCAGCTGGGCTAGCCAACCACAGGCACTCTTCAGATCCTCCGGGCCCTCCACAGAGCCAGCAATTGCTAAGGTGAAAAACTTTTGCTACTTCTTCTGCTAAGGCTGCAAATTGATTCTCCCACTCCTGGCCTAAACTTAGCTGACCATATAAAAGTAGAGTTATTCAGGAAAATGTTTTAATAGTGTGATCTAATTAGCTAGTCTAATTTTCCCGTTGTCTTCTGCAGCACCTGTGGCAATTGAAGACACAGAAACTACTTAACAATGGCTGCAGGTATTAGCGCCCCAGTGAGTGGAGATTCTAGAGGAGGGATACCCATAGAGACTATTTCAGCAGGTGGTCTGTGGGTAGGCACGCAGGGCTTCCTCTGATGTCGAAGCACTGGCTACTGCTCCGGCCCACTCCTGCAGAGTGTCAGTCACGGCCTCCCAGCCTTCTCCTCCAGCTGAGATGTGCAAATCTCTGAGGCTTCAGAGACCTTGACCCGAGAGTGATGGGTCCACCTGTGTTCAGCTGTCTTCATGGCTGTTTCTGTCGTCAGTGACACTTGGAATGGGCCACGCCATTTCAGAACCACTGGCACTTCTTTCTACTCCTTAACTAGGACTCAATCTCCTGGTTGGATGTTACAAGCAGCAAAGTCCAAAGGTGGGGCTTGTGCCAGCTGAGCTTCCTGTTGAAGGGGTTTCACAAGAAGCAGTATCCTGGCCACAGATGGTTTTAAATATACATCACTTACCTCTACTCCCCCACTAGGTTGAGACTTAGCCGGGTAATTCATAACAACGACGGAAAGGGGGAGAACGGAATCTCTCTTCTGGCTCGGGCTCTCATTCTCGCCAAAGCCAATGTCCAAAGCCCTAGCCATGGCATCTTGGTTTCTATTACCAGCTTCAAAAGGTGTTTATTTCTCTAGTCATTGTTTTCTACCCGAGCTGAGCTCTGGGGGTGCCAGGGCCTATGGAGGTTCCATTGTGTTCCTAAAGAAGCCAAAACCCCTTGAAGGATCTTTCCTGTCAAATGAGTTCCCCTATCTGAGTCTATTGCTTCTACAATGCTGTATCTTGGAATGATTTGTTCCAAAAATGCCTTAATACCTGATCCTGTCGTTGCTGAAGCAGTTGGAAATGCTTCTGGCCACCTTGCTAGCTGACAATACCATTACCAGAAGAGATGAAGCCTTCCCACTTGGGGCATCTCAGGAAAATCCACCTGGCATCTTTGGAAGGGACCTGCAGCCCAAGGCCTCCCTCCCCTGGCAAGTTACTTTGTAACTTGGCTGTTTGCTTTAGCACAGATCAAGCAACCTTCAACAGCTCGTTTTGCCAGTCTAAAAAGACCCCCAGCACCATCCAGCATGAGGAAGGCTTCTGCCAATCCTCAGGAGGTGCAAGGACTCTCTTCATGGAGTTCTTTTACTATTGGTAGGGCCAAAGCTTCTGGTATCTCTTGTTTGCCATCCCTTGTAAACCAATTATTGCCTTTTTTCTCTGCCACACGGCTTTTAACTGTATCTCGAACTCCTCTGGCAGAAAAGACAGCTTCCCGGCCAGTGATGGAGTCACTGCCAGCAAAGGGGGCATCTTGGAGAGTTCTGGCAGAAGTGTTGCTTTCTGACTTTCTTCATCCACCAAAAAGGAGACAGAGCAGGCCTGTAACATTCTTCAACTACAGGGAGAGGCCATGGGGCTTTTGCCATGGAGTCTCTCAACTGATTGCGGGACGCAGCCCCCTTTTGATGCGAAGTTCCTGGCAACAGCACCCTCGGAGGTACTCGGGAATTACAGACTTCCAGAACTGCCTACTCTAGGCTCCCCTCTAATATGCACCCCCCTCTTGGTATGGAAAAGGAAGAAAACGAAACTATTCCTAATGCTATTAAGTCTTTGCTGCCTTGCTCTAGGTTCAGCAATTTAACACAGCCTTGGCTGAGCAACAGTCTCTGTCGATTAGTAACAGTTTCTAGAACTAAGACTTTCTTCTGTTACTCCCCTACCAGTAAATTCCTAGCCTTGTTTAAGGACGGATTCACACGGTCTCTTTGTAAAGACACATCTATGTTACTTCTTTCACTCCCACACCTTCTTGGCGGTGGGATGGCTCCCCCCGGCACAGCACCTGGCACAAAACCCCCCTATGCACATACACACACGCCTGCACTTACCCTGCACTCCGCTGCACACACACACACACACACACCTCCCGCACACTAACACCCCCCTCCACATCCCTGCCATGCTACTTGCAGTTGCCCCGCCCCTGCCATCCCAGCCGGCTGGCAGCACTCACTCCTCACATGCTTCCCCATGCCTTGCGTTTCCTTGCTGCCCCCTCTGTAGCCTTCCCTCAACCTGCCTTTTCTTCCCTGCCTTGCATTGACTTGCTCACCCATCCCCCACCTGACTTCCTTTCGCATTCGTCTAGCTCTGGCCTCACCTTTCCTTTTCCTTCTAGGACCCTCATTGCCTTGCCTCGCCAAGCAAGGCCACACAGAGCAGTTGGTCCTGGCCGCTTTTGTGTACCAGCAGTCCTCGAATGTACTTCTCACCTGCCTTGCCTATCCTTGCCTTGCCTTGGCAACACAACAGTTTCCTTGCCTTGCCCTGCTAGCTCTCTGGAGCCTTGCATTCCTTTGCACGTCCATGCCCCGCCCTTGACCTGCCTACTGCTTTCCTCCAGGGCCTTGGATTGCCGAGCCCTTCTTGTTTCTGCCTGGCCACCCATCAGTGGACTTCCCTTCCTACGGCCAGCCTTGCCTCTAACGTCTGAGCCTTCTCTTGCCTACCACTCCATTTGCTTTCCCCTCACTGCTCTGGCCTTGCTTACCTCTCCCTTGACTTGCCCACAATTGCCTGCACTTGCTTTGCAGCGCCTTGCCTGCATGGAAGGCGAGGGCAAGAGTGGTAGGCAGGGCAAAGCAAAGCCAGCAAGTTGTAGGTAGTGCAAGGCAAGGCAGCAGAGGCAAAGGAAGCAGAGCAAAGGTAGCTTAAGAAGAACTAGACAAGGTACTGAAGGCAAGGCAAGGCCAAGAGACTCGGAGTGCCTTTCCTTGCCAAGGCAAGGACATAGTGCCAGTGTTGCTGGAGCAGAATGTTAAGGTAGCATGGGGAGGAATAGTCCAGCAAGACATTTCTCTTCTGGCCCCTGGACGTGTAGGGGCAACTGTTGGATCTATTCTGTACTGGAGGTGGATCAGTGGATGGATGTGTTGTATTTTGGAGGAGGGGATGCCGTTTCTTTGGAGATGGGCTTGTAGTTGCTCTCTTTGGCAAGGAGAGCAGGTTTGGATGTGCACATCAGGTGCTCTTAGGGATTTTAAAGGCTTTTCCCAAGAGGCAGAGCTCTCTCTGGCTTAGAGCTGTTGAGCTGTCCGTGGGAATGCAAAGGCCAAGCTTGTGAGCCTTTTGTCCTGGTGCCTTTAGTGTGTGAGCAGCCCGTGGTGCCGTTGTCTTTGGATGCTGACTCTGGGAGAGGGAAGGCTTAGGATGGTAGCTAGAGCTGAGAAAGAAAGTGCTGAGAACAGCGTGTGTGCTGCTAGTTTGAGGGGTGCAGTTGAAGTTGCAGGCAGCAAGATCTTCCTCAGCCCGCACTGTTTTGAGCTCTGTTTTTGCCAGATGGTTTCAAGTTGGTGGGCAGAATCTGCGAGAGGGCAAAGATTGGTTTGGGCCAAAGAGGTTTGTCTGCCTCTTGGAGTGCGGTAGAAAGAAGAGTCCGCTCTTGGAAGGGGAAGATGAGGGAAATCTTTTTCTCCTGAGGTGCTGTTGATTTGAGTGCAGGGACGTTTGCAACTTGCCTCTGCCCTTGGGGTGGTTTCGAGCAGCGCCAGGCGCTTGGCCTTCTTTTGCAAGTCGTCAGCGCCATCGTGTGCTTGTTTCGAGGAGCGCTGACAGTGCCGGGGAAAAAGCCAAGCGCTTCGCTGGCGCCGCCCCAAGTCGTGTGCGAGCAGTTGCTGGAAGAGCTCCGCTGTGCATCCTGCCTCTTGGAGACACAAAAGAATGTGATCCTGCGCGTAGCGGGGAAGCAAGAGGAATCTTTTCATTGTTGGCTGTGCAGTTTCTAAGCGGCAAAAGTCAAGGCAGCTGCAGCACGGCCTCTTTCTTTCAGAACCTTTTCTGTGCCATCATGAACATGCTCAACATGCAACTCGCACCCACTGAACTGCATCAAAGGTCCTGGAGAGACGCACTTTCCTTCAAGCTCTAGCTACCATCCTACCCTCCACCTCTCGCCGATCCCAAAGCCCTTCCGAACATCCAGCAGCTGCACGCAGAGAACAAGTGCTAGAAGAAGGCGTTGGCCTTCAGAGTCCTTCTAAAGTCTGTAAACTAGGCGAAACATTGCAGTGACCAGCACTTTCCTTCGCAACTATCTACAGAGCGTCATCACATTCTCTCAGAGTGGCTAAGTCCACCCTTGCAGCACAGCAGCGTTTCCAGCCACAGTTCGGACTGAGAGATGGGCCAGGTGAGAAAGCATTTGTTGACTATCCCTCGTCTCTGGAAGACTTGATACTCGCAGCGCAATCACGTCCACACACCTTCAGTGTGGCCAAGTTCAAGCCAGCTAGAGCTCACAGAGACGGGAGAGGCAGGAGAGAAGCCGTTCCAAAAGTACCGTGTACTTAGGGCAGCATTCAAACTGTGCACAGCACTCTACAGCACTGTAGACCGTGGCTTCTCTGACAAGACGTGCCATCCCATTGTTGGCTCTCGCAGCTCGCTTGCTAGCTGCTCTCCTGAAGAAAAGAACTAGGAGGAAAAGCCAATGCTGGGCTGCACCTTCCCCTTGCCTCACGTAAAGCCACTTCAACTCCCCGCTGCACTCTCTACTTCCCCTCTCCTTGGCATCGACCACTGGGTTTTCTGCATCTCGGAGCCCAAAGGTAAGCGCCAGTGTTCCCAGGGATGCTTGGAAGAGGGAGAAGTAGTAGCACAAGTAGCTGCCGTTGAACTTCCTCCTTCTCAATGCTAACGTGAAGTCGGCAGGCAGGCGAGCGCCAGCCACGCTCCTTTCTCAGTTTGGACGCTGCGGACACGAGCCCGGTGCTCGGCGCCTTCGTTCGGCCTCTTTAGTAGCCATTGTCGCGCTTTCATTCTGCCGGAGTCGAAGCGCCGTCTACTTGTGGCACAAAGAGCACGGTGCCGGCAGCCAAATGCTCCAGCCGACTGCTTCTGCCGACACACGCCTGGGCTATGCACTTTGCCTCTCAGCGCCATACAGCAGCACATTCGCTCTAAATGTAAAGGGAAAGATTCTCGGCTACGTCTGGTACAGAGAACAGCTTTAGTTCAACGGGCTTACCCAGAGCATGCCCCCGACGCGTGGGAACTTGTATTTGCACCACATTCCAGTGGCAGTCCTCTTTCCTTTACAGGCTACACAGCGCCGGCAGATCGCGGTGCTCTCTTCACCTGCCTTCTCACTTCCAAGTAGCACCGCGCACATTAGAGCCTTGCAGCGAGAGAAGACGCGGATAGGCGTCTCGCCCAGAAGAACGTGGCAGGGCGAAAAGGTGTTCTTCTTTTGTCTTCCTCGTCGCCCAGAGTGTGCTGCTGTGTTGAAAGTCTTGGCCAGCGAAAAGCTACACCAGCAAGTATTTCTCTCCTGATGCATTGCGCTGAGCGAGAGCTGAGGAAAATGCTTGCACAGCACACTGTGGATGCGTGCAGTACACACGCTGAAGAGCGGCACGGCCAAAAGTCATCGCTGGGCTTCAGTTCTGTCCAGAGCACAGAAGGCGAAGAACGAAGCAGCTGGGCACCGGCTGCATGTACATAGTGGAGCGAATTTCACATGTGCAGCCAAGAGCTGCTTCACAAGCAGATTCAGCTGAGAATGCTCTGGCTGCTTCACAAAGGAAGGTGCTGTGTTGCACTCCTGGACACTACCTGGTCAGAAGCAGTTTCTTACACCTTCAATGCTGCAGAGTCCATGCAGCTGGAGCATCCCCAGAAGGACGCGTCCAGCTAGAAGGCGTTCTTCAAGTACCCCCCTCTTCCAAGTAGCCTTGAAACTGAGCACAATACACTGCGGCTCGGCAGCTTTCTTCTCAGATAGACGTGCCGTCTCACATTATGCACTCTCGCAGCTCAGTTGCCCACTTGCAGCAGCTGCTCCCAAAGAAAAAGGCTCCAGAAGGAAAAGCCACTGCTGGGCTGCCCTTTCCCCTTGCCTCACGTCAAGCACCTGAAACTGTCCGCTGCACTCTCGATTTCCTTTCTCCGCCGTATGGCCAAACATTAACGTAATCGTAGTTCTTTCCAGGGAAAGCTGCGAGAGAAATAGGTATCAGCACAAGTAGCTGCAAGTTGGACATTAAGTTTCCGAGCTGCTAACGTGAACCCGAAAACAAGCGAGTGGCAGGCACGCTTCCTCTTGCAGCCTGTGCGATGCACACACCAGCTCCGTGCTCTGCCTTCATTCTTACGCCCTTCGTAGCAGGTCGAGCTTTCGTTTTGCTGGAGACGAACCGTCGTCTACTTCTCGCGCAGAGAGCACGGTGCCGGCAGCCAAATGCTGCAGGCTGCTGCTTCTGCCGAAACACGCCTGGGCTATGCAATTTCTCTCTAGCGCTGAAGTAGTACCACATTCTCTTTGCTTTGTAGCCAGCATCTTTGCGGAAAGCTTCTCGGCTACGTCAGGCACAGAGAACAGCTTTATTTTAACGGGCTTAACCGGAGCTTGCCCCCGATTGGTGGCAACTTGTATTTGCACCACATTGCAGTGGCAGTCCTCTTTCCTTTACAGGCTGCACAGCGCCGTCAGATGGCAGCGCTTCTCTGCACCTGCCTTCTCACTTCCAAGTAGCACGGCGCACATTAGAGCCTTGCAGGGAGAGAAGACGCGGATAGGCGTCTCGCCCAGAAGAACGTGGCAGGGCGAAAAGATCTTCTTCCTTTCTCCTTCTTCTTGCCCGAATTGTGCTGCTGTGTTGAAAGTCTTGGCCAGCGAAAAGCTACTCCAGCAAGTGTTTCTCTCCTGACGCATTTCGCTGAGCGGGAGCTACGCGGACAGTGTGGACCCTGTGAAACAGCAAGAAAATGATTGTACGTCGAGCTGAGGAAAATCCTTGCACAGCACACTGTGGATGTGTGCAGTACACACGCTGAAGAGCGGCACGGCTAAAAGTCATCGCTGGGCTTCAGTTCTGTCCAGAGCACAGAAGGCGAAGAACCAAGCAGCTGGGCACCGGCTGCATGTACATAGTGGAGCGAATTTCACATGTGCAGCCAAGAGCTGCTTCACAAGCAGATTCAGCTGAGAATGCTCTGGCTGCTTCACAAAGGAAGGTGCTGTGTTGCACTCCTGGACACTACCTGGCCAGTAGCAGTTTCTTACACCTTCAATGCTGCAGAGTCCATGCAGCTGAAGCACCCCCAGAAGGACGCGTCCAGCTAGAAGGCGTTCTTCAAGTACCCCCCTGCTCCAAGTAGCCTTGAAACTGAGCCCAACACACTGCGGCTCGGCAGCTTTCTTCTCAGAGAGACGTGCCGTCTCACATTATGCACTCTCGCAGCTCAGTTGCCCGCTTGCAGCAGCTGCTCCCAAAGAAAAAGGCTCCAGAAGGAAAAGCAACTGCTGGGCTGCCCTTTCCCCTTGCCTCACGTGAAGCACCAGAAACTGTCCGCTGCACTCTCTATTTCCATTCTCCGTCGCATCTACCACTGAAATGTCTGCATCTCGAAGAATAAACCCCGGCACAATTCTTTCCAGGGAAAGCTGGAAGAGAAATAGGTAGCAGCACAGGTAGCTGCAAGTTTCCGACTGCTAACGTGTATCCGAAAACAAGCGAGTGGCAGGCACGCTTCCTCTTGCAGCCTGTGCGATGCACACACCAGCTCCGTGCTCTGCCTTCGTTCTTACGCTCGTCGTAGCAGGTGGCGCTTTCGTTTTGCTGGAGACGAACCGTCGTCTACTTCTCGCGCAGAGAGCGCGGTGCCGGCAGCCAAATGCTGCAGGCTGCTGCTTCTGCCGAAACACGCCTGGGCTATGCAATTTCTCTCTAGCGCTAGGTAGCACAACATTCTGTCTGCGTTGTGGTCTTTATCTTAAGGGAAAGATTCTCGGCTACGGCTCGCCCAGAGAACTGTTCCGGGACAATACATGTGTTTTATTACCCCTTCTCGCAAGGAGACTGTGGTGCTGCGTTGGAACTGTTGGCTAGTTCATCATGTGCTTCCCTCCTGATGCATTTTGCTGAGCGAGAGCTGAGGAAAATCCGTGCGCTGCGCACTGTGGATGCGTGCAGTATACACGCAGAAGAGCGGCAAAGCTCCTAGACATCGCACACACCAGCCCAGTGGCCTGGGGCTGCGTTCTTCTCCCTTACCGGCGCTGGACAGAACTGAAGCATTCAGCTTTGGCTCTCTTCAGTGTGTGTGTACTGCACGCATCCACAGTGCGCAGTGCGCGGATTTTCCTCAGCGCTACGTGCAAGTACAGCCTTTCTGCTTCGCAGAGCCCGACTGTCCGCACAAGCTCTCGCTCAGAGAAATGTCAGGAGAGAAGCACTTGCTACATTAGCCTTCCGCTGGCCAACAGTTCCAACGCAGCACATAGTCTTACTGCGAGAAGGGGTAAGAAAACGCACGCAGCACAGCAGCACAGTCTGGGCGACGAGGAGGACAAAAGAAGACCATCTTTTCGTCTTTGCACGATTTTCTCTGCCACACATCTATCCACGTCTTTGCTTCCTGCAAGGCTCGAATGTGCGCGGTGCTACTTGGAAGTGAGAAGGCAGGCGCAGAGAAGCACTGCCATCTGCCGGCGCTGTGCAGGCTGTAAAGGAAAGAAGACTACCCCTGGAATGCGGTGCAAATACAAGTTCCCACGCGTCGGGGTAAGCGCCGGGTAAGCCCGTTGAACTAAAGCTGTTCTCGGTGCCAGACGTAGCTGAGACTCTTTCCCTTTACATTCAGGCTACAAAGCAAAGAGAATGTGGTGCTACCAAGGGCAGCGAAGGAAAGTGCACAGCCCAGGTGTGTTTCGGAAGGGACAGCAACCTGGAGCGTTTCTCTGGAGGGTTTCTCTGCCGGCGTGCCCTCTGTGCGACAAGATGACGACGGTTCGACTCCGGCAGAATGAAAAGAACGAAATGGTACGAAGAGCATAAGAATGAAGGCAGAAGCACCTAGCTGGTGTGTGCATAGCACAGGCTGCAAGAGGAAGCGTGGCTGCCACTCGCTTGTTTTCAGATTCACATTAGCAGTTGAAAACAGAAAGTTCAACTTGCAGCTACTTGTGCTGCTACCTATTTCTCTTCCAGCTTTCCCTGGAAAGAATTGTGCCGGGGTTTATGCTTCGAGATGCAGACATTACAGTGGTAGATCCAACGGAGACTGGAAATAGAGAGTGCATCTGAGAAGGAAGCTGCCGAGCCGCAGTGTGTTGGGCTCAGTTTCAAGGCTACTTGGAAGAGGGGGGTACTTGAAGAACGCCTTCCAGCTGGACGCGTCCTTCTGGGGGTGCTCCAGCTGCATGGACTCTGCAGCATTGAAGGTGTAAGAAACTGCTACTGACCAGGTAGTGTCCAGGAGTGCAACACAGCACCTTCCTTTGTGAAGCAGCCAGAGCATTCTCAGCTGAATCTGCTTGTGAAGCAGCTCTTGGCTGCACATGTGAAATTCGCTCCACTATGTACATGCAGCCGGTGCCCAGCTGCTTCGTTCTTCGCCTTCTGTGCTCTGGACAGAACTGAAGCCCAGCGATGCCTTTGTGCTTTGCCGCTCTTCAGCGCGAACACTGCACGCATCCACAGTGCGCTGTGCACGGATTTTCCTCAGCTCGACGTACAATCATTTTCTTGCTGTTTCACAGGGTCCACACTGTCCGCGTAGCTCCCGCTCAGCGAAATGCGTCAGGAGAGAAACACTTGCTGGAGTAGCTTTTCGCTGGCCAAGACTTTCAACACAGCAGCACAATTCGGGCAAGAAGAAAGAGAAAGGAAGAATATCTTTTCACCCTGCCACGTTCTTCTGGGCGACACGCTTTTCCACGTCTTCTCTCCCTGCAAGGCTCTTATGTGCGCGGTGCTACTTGGAAGTGAGAAGGCAAATGAGGAGAGCACCGCGATCTGCCGGCGCTGTGTAGCCTGTAAAGGAAAGAGGACTGCCACAGAAATGTGGTGCAAAATACAAGTTGCCACGCGTCGGGGGCAAGCTCCGGTTAAGCCCGTTAAAATAAAGCTGTTCTCTGTGCCAGACGTAGCCGAGAATCTTTCCGTAAAGATGCTGGCTACAAAGCAAAGAGAATGTGGTGCTACTTCAGCGCTAGAGAGAAATTGCATAGCCCAGGCGTGTTTCGGCAGAAGCAGCAGCCTGCAGCATTTGGCTGCCGGCACCGTGCTCTCTGCGCGAGAAGTAGACGACGGTTCGTCTCCAGCCAAACGAAAGCGCCACCTGCTACGAAGAGCGTAAGAATGAAGGCAGAGCACGGAGCTGGTGTGTGCATCGCACAGGCTGCAAGAGGAAGCGTGCCTGCCACTCGCTTGTTTTCAGATTCACATTAGCAGTTGAAAACAGAAAGTTCAACTTGCAGCTACTTGTGCTGCTACCTATTTCTCTTCCAGGTTTCCCAGGAAAGAATTGTGCCGGGGTTTATGCTTCGAGATGCAGACATTACAGTGGTAGGTCCAACGGAGAATGGAAATCGAGAGTGCAGCGGACAGTTTCAGGTGCTTGACGTGAGGCAAGGGGAAAGGGCAGCCCAGCAGTGGCTTTTCCTTCTGGAGCCTTTTTCTTTGGGAGCAGCTGCTGCAAGTGGGCAACTGAGCTGCGAGAGTGCATAATGTGAGACGGCACGTCTATCTGAGAAGAAAGCTGCCGAGCCGCAGTGTGTTGTGCTCAGTTTCAAGGCTACTTGGAAGAGGGGGGTACTTGAAGAACGCCTTCTAGCTGGACTCGCCCTTCTGGAGGTGCTCCAGCTGCATGGACTCTGCAGCATTGAAGGTGTAAGAAACTGCTTCTGACCAGGTAGTGTCCAGGAGTGCAACACAGCACCTTCCTTTGTGAAGCAGCCAGAGCATTCTCAGCTGAATCTGCTTGTGAAGCAGCTCTTGGCTGCACATGTGAAATTCGCTCCACTATGTACATGCAGCCGGTGCCCAGCTGCTTCGTTCTTCGCCTTCTGTGCTCTGGACAGAACTGAAGCCCAGCGATGACTTTTAGCCGTGCCGCTCTTCAGCGTGTGTACTGCACGCATCCACAGTGTGCTGTGCAAGGATTTTCCTCAGCTCTCGCTCAGCGCAATGCATCAGGAGAGAAATACTTGCTGGTGTAGCTTTTCGCTGGCCAAGACTTTCAACACAGCAGCACACTCTGGGCGACGAGGAAGACAAAAGAAGAACACCTTTTCGCCCTGCCACGTTCTTCTGGGCGAGACGCCTAAT